>NC_135362.1:19685000-19985000 GCF_051622035.1 Arctopsyche grandis | reverse complement strand
AACTTAAGTATTTCAAATTTTTAAAAAATCTTAATAAAAGTAATTTATATAAGATATTACTGTTATTGATTTGGATAATAATAAAAATATATTAAAATACATATTGTGATGTTATATGATACAGTTGCAAAGATTTATGATCAAAATGACTTTTCGAGCCACCTTGTAAATTCTTCTAAGCTATTTTCAATCAAATTCTAATAAAAAGTAAAAACTTTATATGACATGAAGAATTGCCGCTATTTATATTTTCAATACAATAAATTTCTCAAAAATATATTTATAAATTTCGGTAAAAAAAATATTGAATTTAACCGTATATCTGTATGGCGCAAGGTTGTGACTGTGATTATTTATATTGCACTTTGTTATTAAAAGCGATTTATTTATCAATCAGGTGTTTCACGTTAGGAGGTCGCAATCGTAAATTATGCCAATCTCGCGTCATCCGCCGTTTGATTTATTCGTATAAAAATACGAACGTCAATTAGAGACGATGATGGAAGCGGCGAGAAGTCATTGTAATTTCAAGATCAAAGTCGACTCAAAGCGTAAAAAAAATATAACAAGACGGTGGCGAAATACAGGAAAAATGAAGAAAAGCGTTTTTGTCAACGCGACGGTCTCCTTTTGATCTCGTGTGAATTCTCGAAGATATCACCTGATGCCACTAATTACCTGCACGACATGCGAGGAATATTTCTCTGTAATACACTCAAAACTACATATACATACATATTTGAATGTATGTACATAAGTATGTTCAATCGGTCCTCGGTGGTCTACATGTTCGGAGGCGCGTTGAAATTTTCCTAAAATAAAAAAAAAGAAAGTATGCCGCCGAAAATTCAACATCATTCGAGAAAGTCGTCAAAGAGGGATTCTGGGAAATATGACAAGAATATTCGCTGTTGAAAAGAACACACAAACCGAATTAACCGATCCGTGAACCTGGACCGCGCGAACGTCAAAACGACGACCAAGAAATGAACGTCGACCAAGAAGTATTTTAGATGCAAATCTGACATTAAAATCGTGTGTGGTCAAATTTTTAATTTTACCTTTTGATTTTTATCACATTTTTATTCCATAAATGAATATCACTAATCGCGAGTTAAAAAACCCATTCGAACCCAGAGTTCAGTTGAAAAGAGTGCAACTATCATTATGTATAAGAAAAATTAAACTTTGTGATACTTACGTATGTACATATGTATTATATTTACATACAAACCATTCGAATTCAAATATTCAATATGACTAGTAGGTAGGTAGTAATAATATCACATTAAAAATAGTATTAGCGCAATGTTATAATATACTGGTGACCTGTGTGGAAATAATTGTGCACTCGGTAAAATATCGCATTCGGATCAACGGAATTAATAATTTTAAATTTAATTAATATTTTTGAAAAAAAAATATTTTGTTTTTGTCGGCCGATCATGTGAATAAAGTGCTATGCCGCGTCTCTTTCTACGATATACGATTCCAACGGGAGAAAGAGACGGAGCGTGGTGTTAACAGCGAGTACTTCGTACACACGCATGAGACAACTATTATATATATAAGATTTGTGCGGATGTAATGATTATACATATGTACATTGAAAAAATAAGAACTTTATAAATCTAAAGATTATTAATAAACTTAATAATATTATGTGTTTAATAATAAAAGAGATTTTTCAAGTTAAAAAAAAAACGGTTTGTATATCAATAGGAAACAATACAGTAACGCAGATAAAAATTATGGAATTATATTTCTTAGGAATTATATTGCTAAGACTGGTTATTTCATATGTAATTCATAGTAGTTTTCGCGGTACGATTGAAGTCTAAGGAAAACTCAACTAATGGATAACTATTACATAAAGCTCATTGCTATAATAAGGCTGTAATTTATAGTAGTTTTAGCTTACGGCGGTGTGATTTCGTTTCTGGTCAAGAGCAAGAGCGTGTCTAATTGACATTCGCATATTTTGGCACGGAAAAGTCGGAGATTTCCGAGAAGCAAAATACGACGGATACGTAGCCCATCTTTTGACAAATCGTTCACTAAACAAACAAATAATAAGAAGATAATGATTCGTTGGGAAAATTTTGAAATTAGACTATTTAGCGAAATTAATTTTGGAAATTATTGTTCGTAAGAGTCTATTCAATCCACTATAAGCATTGATACAAATAAATCAATCCACTCTTCTTAAACACTCGCAGCTAATTTGCAGCTCAAACAACACAGAAAAAGGTTTAAAATAACCTCCTCTGACACATAGAGTGTTCCCGTCGTATTCGAACAAGCATCCAACATATCATACTCGTTTTTATTCAATTTAAAAATAAATATACGATTTAGTGTTGTAATACAGTGAGACGCTTTAGCGTTGAAATCGTTATTTATTCGTTTTGGTATTGATTTTGACAACTGGCGCTTTAGCTTTGGCTTTCGCCACTTTTTAACGCTATTTATATACATTGGTGAGAGTTCGTTAAAAGTACTTCATTTCTATACAAATTTATAAAACAGTATGTATTTTATTTTTTTTTTTTTTTATTTTTTTTATTTCATACCAGGAAGGCATTACAGGTAAACCCCAATGCGCCTTCCTGGCCAAATTACAAACAATACAGCATTTTTTTTTATTATATAAGTCGCTAAATTACGAGACACTGACTTAAACTCGACAATTAACGAGACATCTATGAATTGTACATACATTTTTATTGTAATATTTACATTAATCATACTCAAATAGTGGTGACATAGTGGGTAGGAAGGATTTTTAGCCAATTTTTAATCGGGAATCGTTTCAACAATGAAATCAGAGAAAATTGGCAAACTCTGATAGGAAACGATCAACCAGGAGTCACAAATCCTGGTCTGACCAACAGCATTACAGATATACTCAGAAAAATTCTTTTCAATCGAGGTCAGCTCAAGGGATCGAACTCGGCGCCTCTCAGTGTTAAGCAGAAGCTTAACGACCGAGCCACGCTGCCGGCTATTATATTTTCATATCAATAAACACGTTTAAACCTCGTTTTATCGAATAGAGGTTTTCATAATTAATCAAAACTTTCACTAATTACAAAAATCTTTTATCCTAACAAAGAAGATACATATGTACCTACCTTCTAAAATAAATATTTGGTTTTTGTTTGTAATAAATAGAGAAATTTATAATTCTTTCGTTGTGGCACACTAAATTTATAATGGGTGAACGAAAACGATTATCATAATACACGAAATATCAGTTCATAATATACGAAAACGATCATCATATTATAAGCTTCACTTTTTTGTAGATAATAGAGAACATGAAATGTACATACAGACGTATTACAAAATACTTTTTCCACTAGAGTAATTTGCCATATGTGACAAAAATGTGGGAAACACGTATTTACATATTACTAACCTCTTCTTATTTTAACTCTAAATTTAAAAAATCAGTTTACGGCCAGTTTTCGCTGTCAACACGCATCGCAAAATTTTACTTACTAACTAAAAATAGACAAAAGCTTTAATTAATTTCAAACTATATTAAATATAAGTTGTAAATTAATATTATTGTGTATAGTTGATTTTTTTACGTTCGCTTCAATTTTATATTTAATTTTTAATCAAAAACATTTTTTTTAAATGGCTCCAAATAAAACAATTTCAAATTATCGCAACGCTTATTGGTGAAAGGACATACAGTTTCAGAGAAATTGCGAAAAAAAATAATGTTTCTCCCCCTTCAGTGTCAAATATTGTATAATTGGCGCGATTGGGTGTTCCTCCAACTGCTACCCTACGCATCGACTGTGGGAAAAAACGAAAAACCACGAGAATGGATCGAAAAACTATCACTACGGCTTAAGAGAGTCATTGTGTGCATAATAAAGGTGTTCAGGCTATTCTAAATGAGGAGGGTATTGAGATTTCGACACGGACGGTGGAAAACAGAATTCGCGAAGTTGACATTAAGAGCCGGAAAAAGCCGAAACTGTCCCCAAAAGATGAAAAAAAAGCATCTACATTGGGCTCGGGAACATCAATACTGGACTGTTGAAGATTGGAAAAAAATATTGTTAAAATATTAATATTCTAGTCAAAAATATTTGATAATCTCGTATGTACTATTTTTTCATTCATTTTACGATTATTTCTCTGACGAAACAATGGCAGATATTGTCCAATACATAAGGAGACAACCTTGCAGCACCATTTATGCAAATGGAACTAGTAAATCATTTTTGAGTCAACTCAAATCAGTTTAAGTTACACTTTAATGTAATATAATATTAATTTCAGTAAGGAAGCGTCCGGATCTAAGGTAATATAATTTAATGTGAAATAAAAGGATATGGCATTGCTTTGAATATTTCAACGAGTGAATGCATGCAGCAGGGTCTGGCGTCGGGAGATTTGAACGCGTCAAAAGCGCAAACCTCGCAATCTGAAACGCAGTTTAAAAGCGCAGCGCACGTCGCATCCAATTGCAGTAAATTCCGGATAGAGTCGGTTGCGCTGGCCGCATCCGCATCCACATTTGCATAAGAGACTTTACTGCGACGCGCGACTTTCGAAAATTCGCCGTCGAATGGGAGGAAAATTGGTTTTTCCCAGTTAAATGTCTCGGCGCGCGTCAGCCCACCGAAACCGAGCGGAAAAATGTGCAACCGCTTCGCAATAAATTCCGGTTTCACACCGGGAAAATTCAGAACCGATACCCCGAGGGTATTTTGCATTAAATTTGGATATTAAAATCAAACATGCTTAAGGCTACAAATTTAATTCGAATACTCAACCAACCGCACTTTCGATTCCCCTACTTCCTTTCAGTTATATGTACATATATTGTTTCATATTATGTAGAGTATAATCACAAAACCGAAAACTGAGATTTAACATTAATTTTAATGCAAAGGGAGTAGTTATTCAAGAAAACATTATATCGAAAAACTTCATTCTCGTTTTGACTGAAAAAGATAATTATATTTCACAATAAATTAATTGCAATTATAGATTTGAAAATCTATAGTACATATTAGAATTATAGATCTCAAATGACGTGTATATACTTATTTACACTACTTGAATATGATTTTAAATTTATAACCTACATATAAATTTATAAATGTTCACGTTTTGTTTACCATAAGTGTTGTATATGTTTATCATAGGTGTTCGCTATGTGTAAAACTCATAATGGTATCATGGTAATATATAATTTAAAAAATAATAATAAAATATCGTACATTTTTTTTTAAATTTAGCATAGGACTGTGAACTAAATGTAAGTCGTCAAGCTAGCTTATTCTTTATTATTACTCTTTATAATTAGTATTATAAAGATCATTATTGCTCTATTCAACAATCTAATTATGACCACTATCATATTTATACATACAAAAATCTAAAAACTATTATGAGTATGTTATTTATTTAAGTTTGGACCATTGTAGCATCACAGGAATCCCTAATGCACCACAATAGTCGAAAATGAAACAGAGAGCAAAACAATATATACATGTATGTATATATAGACATAAATTCATATGTAGGTACATAAAAAACAATAGCACTATAATAATATACCAGATAAAGTAAAAATACCAAATAAACAGAATACATGCATAGTAAGTAAAATCTTGCATCTCCAGACAACACCACCAGTATGTACATACATATATAAGAACCAGTCAACAAAAAAAAACACCCCCGCAAGATCTAAAGATCAAAATTCCACTCATATATCACATCCGATTATGAAAATAGTGATAAGCGCAAGCTACCAGACAAATAGGTTAATATAATCTCCGATAGGCTACAATCTTCGAAGTGGAAAATATTACATTCAGGCACGGCAGCAACGATTTCATTAATAATTCGGATAGCTCTTGGAATATAAGCCATCCGATAAAAAACTGTGTGGGCAGGAGGTACGACTATCAAATGATGATGTCTACCACGCACATAATTAATAGGTAAGTAATTTCCCAACTGTTCTAGCAACAACGGGCATAACGTATCACCACGTACATAGTAGCTGGAGAACAAAACGAATTAATGAGAAGTTTCTCCGAAGTTCAAGAGAATTATACCCAATCATGCCCAAAAGGAAAGGAGGAGGGTAGAGAGATGGGTAATATCCATATTCTTTCCTATATAGGAAACGAAGAAATGCTTTTTGCACTTTCTCAATCATCAAAGAGTAATTTGCTTCAAGCGGATTCCACACAATCGCATTATACTCTAGCTTACTTCTCACAAGCGAGTGGAAAAGCAAGTGAGAAGAAAAAGGCTTGGAGAATAACCTATAATTATATGTATGTGTGTAATATCGAGTCAATGCGAAGACCGTCAATAGTACCCGCTAACCGAACAGGGCAAAACAATACGTAATCGTTCCAAGCAAATGTTAACGGAACCGTGCAGTTTAAGCAATGTGAATCGTCAATGGAACAATTCCGCCGGTTCCAAATTTCGCCGAAAATAATTAAGCACACGTAAACAACACGTGTACGGGTGTGCGCGCGCGTTCAACTGCCAGACCCTACCGTATACAAATGTGTTTAGTGGAGAAGGAGAGAGAGAGAGAGAGAGAACCCTGTAAGTATAATACGTAGGCCTCGAGAGAGGGCCGTGGAGCTTACATCCCTCCCGATCCATTTAACAAATAGCATCATAAACATTTTGTGATTACAAGGGCGAAGCGGAATTCTAAACAGTTAATTATTCAAATGAATAGTGCGAGGATCGCGAGAGCCTCGCGGATAAATTGCCGCAAGTAAGTGAGTAAGCAAGTGGAAGTATCGGTATTGTACGGCCCCGAAAGCAAGTAAGCATGGGGAGGACCGTGTACGTACACGTGTGTGCACACGGGGGCCGGTGCACGTGCACGCCAGCTATTTGTTGAACACGAAACACGAGAGCAAAAACATGCACCGAGATACATATGTATTTACATAGATATACTCGTATATGTAACATATATACGGCGCATCCTCCCGGGGCGTACGTGCAAACGAAATCGACCACTTGCCCATACACCAAACACTCATATACGGTTAGTGATAAATGTACGTATGTATGTTTGTGGTGGTCGACGAATTCGAAATTCGCATATCCCGTCGTCAAAGCACATTCTCACGATTGCGTCCGTTTAATTAAACACGCCATTCTAGAATTGAGAACAAAGATGAGGCGCGATGAGATTGTGAACCCAAAATCAAAGCGTCTTATCTGGTGCCGGGTGTAATTTTGTACGATGTTCTATTAGTGTGTATCAAATTACAACTTAATTATAACGATGCTCATATTAGAGGTCGATTAGATAACAATATCCTCTTATATTCAAAATTTGTAAATAGATTCAATGCGTAGCAAAAAGTTGCTCACGTAACGATAGAATATGTAAATGCTTGGGAAAACTTCGATTTTTCCGAACATCGAGATATAAATGTGTGTGCTCTTCATAAGAAAATTAAAGTATTTTTGTATCAATTTAGATGTAAAGAATAAAAATATCAATAAGTTTGATAAAACAGAAGTGGGATTTTTTCCTCTTAGAAAATATCAAAATGTAATTTCATATTTGTATTCTTTATGTACCAACTCAAACTAAATAAGGTATTGGATAGCATTTGTAAACCGGAAGAAGATTTATTTTCAAAACAATACTTCATTTTTTTATTTTGACCTTTTAAGTCATTTAATTTTGCTTTAAATGGGTAGATACAGTAAAATAGCATTTAGATGGAAAATATATCCAATCAAAATAATTCTATGTCATTTTAATATTGTATGTACATATTTGAGAAACCAAAATTGGATTTTTCAATTTTATAAGACGTTTTTAAAAGTACAAATGTAGAAAGAAATAAAAAATTAAATATTAAATAATTTTGATAAACCGTATCTCTCAAACTGAGGATTCTAATAAGATGATTAAAAATAAAAATAAAAGTTTTTTTAGCTACTGTTGTTGTTGTATTATAATAAATTATTTTTCTCGTTTTATTATTCATCATCCTAGTATTCTTCGTCTAAAAGTGAGAAGTATTTTATAAATCAATATTTTCACCAAGATATTCGCCAATATAGTCTACATACATACATACATATTTAATGTTTTTTTCACTTTTAGTTTAATTTTAATCAATAAAATTTTTTAATGTTATAGTTTTTTATTTTCTTCTTGATTTTTTGTTTCTTTAAATTTTCGGGTAGCACGCGAAGACTGTCATCAATGTTTTTAAATAAAATGAAATGTGCTGTTTTTTTTTATATAATATACATATTGTATGTATGTATGATTATATAAAATATGTAATTTTCTTGTATATATCTACATATTATCTATGTATGTATATATTATCTGGCCACAGTCTCATATTGAAGTAACCTGTAAAGTCACTGACATATGTTTATTAAAACAAAATAAAATATGGTAAAGTTACCCAACAATTCAACATATCAAATCTGAATCATTGTATCAAAATTCCCTCAATTTAAAACATCCTGATTTGATTATAAATTTTACCAATTAATCACTATTCAGGATCGATTACATCATTCTCATTTTACACGAAGTTTAGAAATAAAATCTATATTGAGTCTCCAAAGCGGTATAACAACTATACGATATATTTAGTCTATGCCAGATGAGATGAAGTCTGAAAATAATACGTATGTATTGAATATTATTTCGAGTCTACATATTAAGTCTACTATGATATATTGTGAAGAGATTTTCATCGGTAGGAAGGTTTTCCAGTGAAAACCGACCTGCCTCGTTCGAGAGCAATAACTACGGCTGAAATTACCCCACGTTCAAAATTGTCGGAATGCCCGCGATCGCAAGAATTACACGGTTAAGCGCCTAAACCGATTATTAAGCTTTCATAAGGCACGTTTAAAGACGTTAGTCATGACACAGACGTGCAATTATCGCATTGTTCGGGGGAGGGTGGGTGCTTTATTATTTATTCGCGAACCCCCTCTTTCCTTTAACGCCGACTGTCTAACGATACAGACCCCATCATTTATTTAACCTTTTAAGTTTTCAAGTCGATATAGGAGATTTAATTTGTAGAAATCAATACGTTTATAGTATACGTACATGAACATATATATGTATGTAGTATTATTTGTACATAGAATATGAATTTTGCAACCACTTTACACTCGCAAAAAAGAATATTGCAAATGGAGAGCTATTATTGTGGATGACTTGAAATTTTAGTCGCGTGTCGTTTGAAGTAGTTTTTTGAAATTTATTTTGCAAATTGTTGCAATTGAAGCTATTTTAAAATGGACGTGGTTAATCATTCATCTCAATTTACATCTGTAACGATTTCAGAACTTAAGCTTTAAACTTTTAAAGCAATTTGCAATATTGCTTTCGATAAACTCGTGTCAAATATTTATTTAGTGTGAATCAGATACATATATTGCATCAAATAATCGTGTTATAACTATATAAAATGTATTTATAACACGCCCATGTACATACATACATATATATAAACCACAAAAAATTGCAGGCTAGAAATAATATTACGTTAGTTATAGACATTACTAGCAAACTAACCAGCAGATTCTATGACAGAATCACTAATAACCATAATGATATGTACATTTGTGAAGAGTCTTGGTGATTACAAAAAAATGTTTATAACCTTTAGGTATAAACACAGATTACCTAAAAAAAATCTGCTTCAGATTGTCCATTTTAGAAACTTGATATTATGAATATATAAAAATTGTAAATAGGTTTTTGAGCTTTTCTTCCCGTTATGCTGTACACTAACATTAAAATATGATAATACTATAACACAAAAAACAAAATGTAAAATAGAAAATGATCAGTAGATCGTTAACTATTATTATATGTAATAGATATAAGATGTTTAGTTAACATACTTTATCTATATATATAAAAATCAATGCCTGTCTGTTTCTCTGTCTGTCACGTGTGCGTTCCTATACCATTCAACCGATTGCGGTGAAACTTACAGGAGTTATTTTATGTCCGCGATAGTTTCTGTAAAAAAAATCGCCCAATAACGGGAACGGAACCGGGAAAAACGGGAATAAGTGGCATTGGAAAGCAATAATTTTAAATGTTTTCGCCTCGCCACCTGCGTTGTTAGAGTAAAATAAACAAACAATTGAATAATTTCAAATGTGTTCTGCATTTTTCCGCTGTTAAACGCTAAATAAGTCAGATTACCAGGACTTTAACTCGGGAATGGGAGTTGCATGTGTTATTGTGGCATTGCAACGCATGTCGGGTTTAGCTAGTTGACAATAAAAAGCATTTTAAAATCAAAATTTAAAAATAACATATGTACTAAATATTTTGTAACATCCTTTAAGATGGAAGTGCTATTTAAAAATAAATAGAGACCCGAAAGATAAGCCTGTATTATTACAATTGATTAAAAAGAATATGAAGAATAGTACATCATTATAAGACTAAAACAATAAAAAAATTATAAATAATAAATATGCCCATCCAAACCAAACTTCTAGTGACGAAACGTTCTGATTTTTCCTTTATGAACAATTGATATCAACAAACTTTATTTTTATTTTAATTCAGTCGATTTGTTTCTTGATGATTTCATAATTCAAAACATTTCACTACACGACAGGTGATACATTTATAACATAAATAAATCAATATGTATATCATTATTTTTTACCTAGATTTGATATCGATAATTTTAACCCCATAAAATGTAATACGTGATCCACATATCCAGTCCACTGAAATATGTAATTCAACACCAATGAATCGAAGAGTGCGTTTCGAATAGCGAAATAAACATGACGTACAACATGAGTGCTCTGCTGTGATTTGAAAATAAGCATGTTCAGTCTTCAAAATAAAAATGTTTTATGCGAATCACATAGTATTATAGGTACAATAACAATAATTCAAGATGGTGGGGGGTACGCACGGGAGAGAGAAAACGGAGCCAAAAAATTCGCGTATACATACATCGACCGCCATCAATACAATTTATTATTTATGTTTGTATATAAATAAACAATAAAAATATATATAACACGACGAAACTCAGAGAGTGCAGAGAATGAGAGGGGGGAAAAGGCGGGAGGCTTTTCTGTCGTGCATTTGCATTTTACGACCGCCTTATTTTTAGTGCCTAGGCGGAGATAAAAACGTCCGAAAAACGCAGAGGCGCCGATAACGACAACACGGCGGATTTTCCATCGGTTTTTCCCGTTTGTTTTTCATCGAAATTGGGTGGAAGCGACCACACACTTCACACACACATCCCAATTTTCCGCCCACTCCCTATGTGAAGTATTCCGTTACGGCCGATTGCAATGGCGACTGCAAGCACCGGTTTAAAAATGCACCGGCCGTATATTTTGCATTAGCGCGGACGAGCAGCGCTAATGCACCGGTAGCATGCGATTGTCGAATTTGCGGCTAGCGTGCCACGGATCAATATCGTTTGTCACTTTTATTGCACGGAAAACCTATTCTTACCCCCCCCCCCAGTCCACCCACCCCCATCCTATACCTTTCCATATCCAGCCACGTATCAAATGCCACTTTAATACGGCCAGAGAAAAAGCCCACGGACGATATGTTGTATACGTGTGTGCGGTGTTAACTACACCCCTGTTTTCAATACGTGTGTCGTGTGATGCCTTATGTGTGGCACGGCACTGACATTTTCCTCCGTGGGGCGTGATTAAGCCACGTGTCACTTAATGGCATCGATATCATGGCGAAAAGTCAACACGATACGGAAAATTCCCATTCGATGAACGAGAGTTTACTAGAGTGCGACGTGACTAGTGGATTAGTTATTGGCGTAAGCGTTAAGTACTATTTATATTTTTAACGCATGACATCTTACATATTACATGACATGTTATATTTACTTGCTAATGTATGAAATTAAATTAAATAAAAACTAAAAAATAAAACTTAATTGTATATCTAAAATCAGTAACACATTTGTAACTTGAAATCTTCATAAAATGCTTCATTAAATCTTAGAATTAAGAATAATTAAATTTCAAACACTAAAAAATATGTATAAAAAATGTATTATAAAAAATATATTATAAAAAATATATTATAAAAAATATGTAAATAATAATAAATATTTTACTTGCAAGAATAATTAATACAAATGAATAATTTGGCTTAAGAAATGTACTTAAGCTATTGTATATATATATATATATATATATATATATATATATATATATATATATATATATATATATATATATATATATATATATATATATATATATATATATATATATATATATATATATATATATATATGTATATATATATATATATATATATATATATATATATATATATATATATATATATATTAATGGTTACTGATATAGTAATCATTTTCTATATTAAAATTTTGTTTATTTATTTTTTGTAAGTAATTATAGTATTATCTTATTTTAATATTAGTGAACAGAATAATAAGAAAAAAATCTCAAAAGCCTACAATATTTTTATAAATGATCATAATACATTTTATACATAATATTAAACAAAACAGCTATGTTTCAATAAGCCTGTCTACCATATTTTGTAACCAAAATTATCTATATTTTTTTCAAATACAGAGAGTAATATATCTAGGTACTACTATAACATAAGTACATACTACCGTCATTTCTTGCGGGAAACTTACATATACATAATTACTACATATTGCATTGAACTTTATATGTAATGCAAATGAAAATGTAAATCGCTTTTATGATAAAAAAATAATATTTGGCACATAAGTGAAAGTATATCCTCAACATAGCAATCTTTATAGGGGCGGGATAGGAGAGTGTGAATGTTTGGAAAGTGCCTGACTCCGGAAAAACGACGCGCTAACGGCACGTTCAGATTTCGATTTTTCCACGCACGGGATAGGAGCGTCCCGGGGCCCGAAACTTGTAAATTGTCGAATTACTCTGACCGTAAAAAACTTTGCGAATGGATGAAAATGGAAGGGCGGGGGATGAAAATGGAGAGGGAGAGAGTGAGAGAGAGCGCGGGAGTCGTAAACCTCGCCGGTGACTTATGAAGTGGGGAAGAGGAGGAGAGAGGCCGCAGCCGCAGATGATTTTTATTGCGGCGATGGACGTTTTATCGCCGACTGGGAATAAATGGAAAATTACGCTTTTCATCTTTACGAGACCGTTGCACCGCTTTTCTCGATACACGCGGGCACTTTTATCGACACGGTACCGGCTACGGAAGTCCACTTCATACTCTCAATGCAAATTAACATCATACCATACTTGAATCCTTCATCATCAGGTCATAATGTACATACATACACTGATTTTGTATATATCTTACAGTGATTGTGTGAAATCACTGTAATATATGTATATGTACATACATACATATATGTACATATCTTACAGTGATTTCATACTAGCGGTGAAAGTATATTTTTACTGGTGTTTTAGGGCATTCATATTGTGAATACTTTACATTTAACTCTAATGTTGGGTCTTCTTCTTCTATATCAAACAAAAATATATCCATATCTTCTTCAGTTTATAAATGCTTAATTACATCAGAAATAAAATTTAATGATGTTAGACCAAATTTTGCAGTTTGTCCAAATACAGCTTCATTTGATTCCCGAATGAAATGCCCGATATTTCATAAATTAGACAGTCCTTTCATCCAATTGGTGCTATTAGATCTAGCATACGGGTTGACAGAAAATTTTCAATGGCCTAATTAGTGTGATATGATTTAACCGACTTAGTAGATGAAATGATACTTCTACTAGTGAAAGTATAACTTAAATGAGGAAAAAACGTAATTCATAATTATTTAATTTCCAATATACATAGAGATTTTAAACTTTGGTTATTCACTACATATCTACATATTATATATACATATAAATTACAGAATTTGGATTATCTCCGGTGAAAATGGAATAACCTAGTAATTGGAGATACTGTTTTCACGCATAAAAAAATATTCTTCCTCTCAGGTTTCTGAAATGATTTGATGATAGTTTATGAATTGTGTTTTTTAAAATTTCCTTTTCACTTATGTATCGACATACATACAATATACACATACATACAATATACACATGCATACAATATACACATACATACAATATACACATATGTACATAAAATACACACATACATGTGCATACATACCTATTCCAAATTTAGATTTCACCAGGATTAAAAAGCTTGAATATCGGATACATACTAAGAGACGAATATTTAGGAATGAAGAATTATAAAATATATAGGTTCATACATATGTAGTAGGTATGTACCAGTGGCGTGCGGTCCATGGATGCGGTGGATGCGGCGCATCCCCTATAACTTTAAAAAGCCAAGAGTATTTTTAATAAATATTTGAATTTCGCTTCGATGTATTCTTAGTGATGTACGTGATTATGATGTAGTTTATGAGTATATATATATATATATATTTCACATATCACGTGTTTTTTGTTACATGATGCATTATATAGGATCTTTTGATAATTTTTATTAAGGATTCGCATAGGCGGGCGGCCGGCCGGCCACAGGCGAGTGACGGGTGTAGACGCTGACTGAAGTGCGCCCGCGTCATGGATTCGGAGTCGATACCGATCCCATTTGCGCATGCGCACTATGAGGCTGTCTTATTCGCGCGGACGCGTTGACACTTGTTTAACCTCTACGGTGGATTCGGTTTCTCTGTTTGCTTATCTATTGAGTTTCACTTGGAAGCCGCTGTTGATCGATATTTCCGCACGCTACGCCCCAAGTTATTTATCAAAAAGCTAGCCGATTCATTTCTTTAGACGAAGTTAATCATTTATACTGTAAGTTGGTTATTTTTTACTTTTGAATTAAGTTTTCATTTTAATTAGTTTCGTCTAACTTTATTTTTAGTTTACTGTTCCACTACTTACGAGTTTTCATTATTGCCTTTAATATGGATATCGAAAATAACAATGAGAGTGGACTTGTCGTCGAGATCAATAATAATTGCAATTGTTTAATTGAAAATGTGCTGAAAAGAAGATTTGCTTCTCTCCCATTTAATGAAAAGGAGATTATTGTTAAGAGCCCCAAACCCACACCAATATTAAATATTCAGTCTAAAACAAAAACATTTAAAAGGTATTTTAACACAGAAACATACGAAAAAATTTCATGGATTTGTGGATGTGCTCACTTAACGAAATTATTCTGTTGGCCATGTATTTTATTTTCTCAAGAAGTGAATGTCTGGAGTAAATTTGGATTTTCTGACCTAAACAATTTAAGTAAATCGCGCAAGAGACATGAATGTTCTCAAGCTCACATATGTTCTGCTGCTCAATTTAAAAAATTTGGAAAGGGACCTCGTATAGAAAATTTTTTAAGTGCTCAATTTAAAGCAAATATTGAAATGCACAACAAAGAAGTTACTGCAAATAGATACATTTTGTCGAAATTAATAAGCGCGATCTGTTTTTTAGCAAAACAAGAACAACCTTTACGAGGACATTTTGAACACCAGGAATCGTAAAATAGAGGGAATTATATTGAATTGCTGTATCTGTTGAGTGAATCAGACATAAAATTGAAAACTCATTTAGATAACTCTACGGTGTTTACTGGATTATCGAACCATATACAAAATGACTTGGTATCCGCAATATCAAAAGTCTTGCTAGATGAGATTAAAACTGAAATACGTGCATCAAAATTTGTTTCCATAATTGTGGACGAATCTACAGATATCAGTCGCAAAGCTCAGCTATCTACTATTTTTAGATATGTAGATGAAAACAATGAAATTCAGGAGAGATTAGTTGGATTTGTCGATGTTAGTCCCAATAGAACAGCTAATTCTCTTTTTCAGCACATACGTGAGACCTTGGAAGAATTTGGTTGTTTGGACAAATTAATTGCACAAACGTATGATGGAGCGGCTGTAATGTCCGGGGAGCATAATGGAGTGCAACGAAAAATTCGAGATATTTGTCCTAATTCTTTATTTGTCCATTGTTACGCTCAGAGATTGAATTTAGTTTTGTCGCAATCTGTTAACCATATATCCGGATGCAAACGTTTTTTCAGCCGTATGTTGTCATTTTCAACTTTTTTTTGTAAGTCTTCAAGAAGAATTTCCCTTCTCGATTGTCAAATAAAAAAACGATTTCCCACTGCTGCCCCTACACGATGGAACTACAATAGCAAAATTTTAAATATGGTATTAGAATATCAAACAGAATTAATGGAAATATTTAATCAAATAATTAATGATGAAGACGAATGGGATACTGATGCTGTCATAAATGCTGAAGTCCTTCATCGTTATTTAAAAGAGTTTGAATTCAATTTCAATTTGCATTTATTTTCTGCAATATTTAATTCGGCAGATTTTTTATTTGAAATTTTACAAAAAAAAACCTTTGACATATCGTATTGCGTAAGTGAAATTAAAAAATTTGTAAAATATTTAGATAACAAAAAAGACGATTTTGATTCATTGTGGAACAAAGTAATAACTAAAAATTTTAATAGAAAAAGAAAATATGCTGAATGTGAAGAAGATGTGAAAACAACGTATAAACTTCACTATTCTGAAATTTTAGAAACTCTTTCAGTAAATACAACCAATCGATTTCGAGATATCGAAAATTTAAAATTTCTTTTAATTTTTTTTAACGTCAAAAAATTTAAAGAATATGAAAATAATTTTCCAGATATCCTATTTAAATCACTCCACCTAACTTATGGAAAATAATTTGATTTGATGAAATTAAAAAGCGAATTAATTTACATGTACTCAACGCAAGATTTTCATTTGAAATCTATAAATGACGTAAAGGAATTAATTGTGAAAGATGATCTAATAGAAGTTTTGGAACAAGTATTTAGTTTAATACAATTAATTTGTACGATACCTTCCACGAGCGCATCGGCTGAACGATCATTTTCGACTATGAAAAGAATTAAAACGTTCACCAGAAGTAGTCAAAGTGAAGAAAGACTCTCTGGTCTTACTAAAATTGCAATCGAAAAGAAAATAATGTCAAATTTAAAAAACAATAAAAAATTCTATGATGCGGTTATCGATGAATTTTGTAAAAAGGAACGAAGAATAAAATAAAATTTTAAAAAATAAATTGGTCGGTTTTTTTTTTCAAACAAGAGACAGCATCCCTTGTTTGAAAAGTCACCGCACGCCACTGGTATGTACATATGTATGAACCTATATATTTTATAATTCTTCATTCCTAAATATTCGTCTCTAACAATGTGGAATCTATAACTCATCACTTTTTGAAATGTTTGACTATTTTTTCCTTAGAAAAGATATTGTTTGTTTTAAAATGAGTTAGTTTACAATGTTATAAAATCATAATGTTTTTTCAAATACAGCAGCTATGTACATATGTATAGGTATATAATCGTTGATAAATATTTTTTGATGACCCCAAACTCTAACGTTCCATTAATTTAACCTTTTAAAAACTAGAAAAATATATTATAACGATTCATAACTATAAAATGTATGTATAATCGAGGCTAATTTCATAACGAGAAAGTATTAAATCTTCTCACACAATCCACATAACTTCGTGTAATAATCATTATAATAAATTATTACACAGCGTCAGATTTGCTTAATAACCCATTTTAAAATGGATGTATCATGGTGTAATTCAATTCCATAAAACTAATGAATAATTTATGGTGATATCAAATGCAACAAGACAAAGTTAATTATGACGTTAGCGCCACACCGCAGACTGATAATAAACTGCTAATTGCTTCGCTTTCAAGCGAGAAGAGATGAAGTAGTTTCGTTTACGTTTGTACATCGCACACTGTATACCCATACAATGTTATTAAACGTCAAATGAATTTATATCCAAAAATAAATGAATATTACATTCGATCGATTTAAATAAAATATTCATTTATTATGTTAATACTTTTAGATAGGTGGGTAATTCAGTTCAGTTCGTTTCGAATCGATGTCGAGTGATTTTCAATCTGTTCTCTTTAAGACCACAATTTTCATTCTTTTTTTGGTGTTTGTGCAGAAAACCACCCCAGGTAGCAGGTTCCTTACTTCGCAAAGTAGCTATCGGTGTTTCAGAAACGTGAGACGACTGCTAAAGTCCGAACTTACGTATCCATATGTATGTATATAACATAATATGGCTGAAACCTTTTCTATACCTTTTTACTCTGTTGCATAGTACTCATTCAAAATTTTAAGCCTACCTTTATGATAAAATGATATTATGTAGATAATATACAATGCAATTTGTATAATATATACAATCAAAAATCTAAACTTCAATTTATCCAATAAATACATTACTATATGTATATAAAAATTTCCGTTAATACTTGAGCACGTTTGAATATATTTTCCAAATCGTAAAAACTCCCTCTTTTTTCTGAAAGCTCTAACTTCACATTAAACGGCAAGTCATAATTACGCTTTACGATATTTTTGCGAAAAGGAGAGTGCAAAAGAAAATCTAAACAGTTTATTCGTTCGCTTAATAAACGAGAAGAAAACTTTTGTAGGTCTTTCACTTTTTAAGTGGGTCAGGCGAATAACTCACTTAATTATATTTTCATTAAGTTTTTGATATTTTAAATATCGTCTGAATTCTACGTACCTGTACACAAACTGGCTATGTAATTATCTATTCAATAATTAAAGACTTGATCTTACAATAAATGAAACATTATAAAATACATATACTTAATGCATAATTATACTTTGTATATATATACATACATAGTTTGTCGTGTAATTAATATGAGGATATGAATATTCAAACACGATGATTTATGGAGTTGTTTTTCCGAAAACGAATTTTCGCACTCGACAAGGCACACACTCCACAATTGGGAAAAACCCAAAGCGATTTTTAATAATCGGAATTTTATATTTTTGCACTCTTCAATATTTTTTCAGCGCGCATAAGTATTACAAAAAGCGAAATTTGCATAAATTATAATTCGTAATCTGACTTCAACGTAAAAAAATAGCACGCTCGTCTTCTTACATTCTGATTGTTTTCGTTATGGATGAAAGCGCTCTGAAAAACAACCCTTTCGTTCCGTCCGAGTTCGGCAGGCCCTCTCTTATCTCGTCGTTTCTCATCCATCGGATCCGCGCATAAATTAAGATAAACGATCATGAATTATTCAATCGGTTGATTAAGATTTTTTTAAGTGTCTCAATATTAATCTTGATTAATTACTTGCAATTTGTTTTGAGTGGTACCTATGTCTACTGAACCATTACTACTAATTACACGTCACTGAACAAAGTTGATTAAACATAAACAAATGGCAAAACGTCAAGACTACCCCTTCCAAACAACGTTATTATAAAACGAAAATATAGCAAAATGCATAATTGATATATATTTTTTTATACATATAACAGAAAGGCTTAACAGGTAAACCAAAATGCGCTTTCCTAGCCTTAGCACTATTACATAGTGCATATATTAAATATACAAATCTAAAAAATCGCGAAAATATAAATAGCCTCGTCTAATGAAAATAAAGAAATAATATAAGGGGAAAAAAACAGATATTTAAAAAAAACGTCGCTTTTAACCACAAAGCCAACTTCGACCGAAACTGAAAGAGTTTCTTCCATTACTAGAAATATTTGTACCAAATTAAGAAATAGGAATAGTGTTCTTAAAATGCTATTTCAATTGAATTTACTTTTATAATAACTTTGTGATATTTTATAAATAAATAAATAAATTTTAGATAAAATATAAATTAAATACTTTTTACATCATACATACGACGCGGCATCCCGGAAATCCCGGGAACGATCTCAAGCTCCACCCCGTGTCCCAAGTATTGAAAAAGTCTGGGAAATCAAAAACCCTAATTTATACCATCGCGAAATTTCGCAATGGTATATAAGACCTTCCATAGATATATTGAATTATTTTCACACCCTTATAATTTGACACTTTTCAAAATAGGACCATATTTAAAACAAACACTGTAGAATCGATTATTACATAAAAGAAGCACAAAGTTTAAAGTGAACCTCTCAATATGTCAATATATTTTATGATAAATGAAAAATTCGTATGAAGTTAGCCCATGAGTTTGCACCAAATTTTCCGTTACTATTTTTCCAAACACCATTTCACAAAAATTATTCGAGTTGCTTCAAAACAAAAACATTATTTCAATATGATCGCCTTTGCGGAATCTGTTTTTCTGGCGACGACCATCATTCAACCGGATGGAAATCTAGATGGGAGTAGTTTCCTTGCACGGGTGCCATGTTTAGTTACGATTTGCATGGTTCGCGGGGCTGCTCGCGGCAATAAATATGCTCCCGTACAAAGAAAGTCCTCCGAGGGCCCGAAGGGAGTCCTCGGAGGGCCCCAGTCGCCGAGAGCGAGAGTGGATATTGGATGCTGCGGACGGGGGAGGTGCGGTGGGGTATCGGTGCCCGATCTAGCTGAGGGACCTCCGCATTAAATTCGCCATAACAATACAATGTCGACCCTTGCAATATTAATATTTCACGGCGGCTCCATTGTCAAAGGCTCTCGCAATATTGGCTCCAGCTCCTGAAGAATCAACAATTAATCAGAAACAACGGAGACCGCGCCGCCATTGTCGTATTTATCGCGCGCGCAAATTAATGCTCTCACATAAACGACAATTGATACGCGCGCACGTTTGTTTCGGAAAATGCGATATTTAACAGCCTCCAATTTTCCTAAATTAAACCTCTTACAATACAGAAGCTCTTGTGGCGGACCGTTGAGACTTAACACTCTAAGCTGTGTAAGATACAAGAACAACTGAAGAATCTATTCAGAAAAGGGGAGCTAAATATCATCTAAGACGCATAAACATATCAATCGTTCAAATTGTTTTAATTTGTACATAATGATTTAATTTTACAGAAGCTGCTTATTTTGAAATTATTATGATCTTTAAAATAATGAATAGCATTGCTATAATAATGCCCGTATTTATGTACATATATACATACATAATATGTAAACACATATTATATGTTAATATGTATTATATATTTTTAGAAACGTGTAATTTAATGTTTCCATATTGAACAGATACAAATCGTAAATTTAAATTTGTAACAAAATACCATATTGAAAATAAATCAAATATATTATGTATTTCGGAAGAGACTTCGGAGGGTGGTAGAATCAAGAAAACACCTATATATGTACATATATACATGTATATATTGTTTGCTATCAATATTTCCTATTGTAAAATAGTGCCACGAGCATTTAGCGCCATCTATTAAAAATTAATTTAACTAATAAGTTAATTTTTCTATTCCTGTTTTATATTATTTATATGTATGCTTTTACTTATAATAGTTATGATACACCCGATGAAATTTTATCGGGTCTATCACTAGTTTTCTATATTCGTATGTATGTATAATAATTTGTACGACACAATAGATGTACATACATCGTTGCCTGACATTATAAACCCCTTGCTATATTCCCTTATTTTTTATTAATAAATACTATCACGAAACGAAAAAAAAATTATTTCTAGTTATGACTATCATAAAATGAGCTATGATTGCATGTATAATATGTATACATGGAGTTGAAATTGTTTATAAAATAATTCCAAATTTATCTTCTTAATTTCAGAAACACACATTCTTAAGCCTATACAAAACGGACCAAACAAAACAGTATTAGAATTCCGATGATAATTTAAATTATTACTTCGTATACATATACATATGTATACACATACATAGACATATCTAGTGTAAATAAACCGATTTCATTAAATTGAAATGAATGATATATATAGCTTAAACAGATCAACGAAATACATATACCAACTGATGAGTGACAAACAATTTAATTATAAATCATGTCGTACTGAAAGTATTGTGTTTTTCGGTAAATACATGTTTTCTGAGAAAAAAAACACTGAGGCTTTCATAACAAAGTAAACACGAAAATTAAAATTATTTTGAAATAATTTATCATTCTCAAAACGGCTCGCAGCGTCCTTGGAGAGTGCGCGAAAAAAACATAATACGAAAAAAAAAATAAAGAAGAAAAGTTTCATCGCGTAATACAGAAAAAAGGCAAATTTTCACGTCGCCGCGCAGAACTTGTGCGGGGAATAAAGTGAAAATGAAACTTTCGCTAAAAACAAGTTTCAGAGTTCTTAAAAAAATAAATTATAGTAAAAAAATTTCGCAGATAGGGAACTAGAAGGGGGTGTGAGCCAGTGGATGTAGAAGGGGAGGAGTGAGTCGGTGAAATCGAGCGGTAAATGAGTGAAAAGTAATGGAAATGGGTTCACGGCAGAAATCTGGTAGGCTTCTGCTAAATATTTCACGGACCCTTCTCTACATTTGCAACGCCTCTTTACACTCCAAATCGTACATAAATTACACTCTTCACGAACAACCAAACATTTATGCAATTATGAAATACGACAGGCTGTAAACTACATAAACTCTCATACGCTCCATTTGACACGACTCAGCCAAGTAGAAACTTGAAAAACTGTAATTTGAACAGTAATTGATCGAAACATCACACATTTCATATGCATTAATTATGTCAAGAGCCTCGAGTATTGACACTTTTATAATCTAATGTCTAAAAGAGGCCAAGAGGCCAACTAAACTCTTGTAATTTATTATACATATGCTACCGGACGACAAACTTATTTACAAAATAAATCACATTACGGAGGACTGCTGATATATGTAGAATTTCGTATTTCGAAATTATGCGTGTACTTAAGTATGAATGAGGCATAAATACGCATTTTAAATACAAGGGAAGCGCAGCTTATGAAAAAGGCTTAACAAACTCGGCTCTGTTGGTCGTTCATACATCAAAGATTCTCTTTTCTATATTTCTGCCGAGAGGAAAATTACGAGAAGTTTCTTCAGCTTAAGTCTCCCCTTCCTACATAGGCCTGGCGCCCCATAACTACTGTGGCGCCTATGTTAATATCCGAAAACTCTTCCCTTTTCTGATAACAAAAAAAAAATACTGTTACGACACATTTAAATTTTAAATGAGCCCTCCGGAAAATCTTATACACTCGGCTCGCTTGTGCAACCATTCATTCCCCTTTTGTTAAATGTTGGATCATTGAATCAAAGCTTGTGTATTCAATATAAGCAAAGAAACCATAACGTTCGTACAAAATGGGGACACATTAGTTACGTTATGCAAAAAGTTAAACATTTATTCACCTAGGAAAAGACGCAAAAGAAAACTGTCTAACATTAAGATACACGCTTAAATGTTTATTTGTGTAAATATTATGAATCGCGATTGATACAACAAAATGGGCCTGAATGATAACGTGTATTTATTGTGCTGAATAAATATAATATTTACATGACGATACAAAATCAATACTGAACGATAACAGAATCAATATAAATATTAATATAATATATTAGATTTTCCCATATAACAATTGTACGATGGAATGTATGTATGTATAATATCATATAATATATCTGTATCTAAATGTATATATTTAGATACATAAACAAAACAAAAATAAAAAAGATGCAATACTAACTCAATATTTAAATAGGGGTACCATTTATCGGTCCATCAAATAAAAATAATGTCCCTCTTTAAGATAGCTCGCACGACAGAGTCGGTTTTCGCTCGGCAAATCAAACGTTAAACGGGTTGCCAGTAACAAAAATAAAATTAAAAAAAAATAAAAATACCGACCTTAACAACCTAATCTTAAATGACCAGGGCCTACTTAACTTAACCTAACCTAACCTAACCCTTAAATAAATAAGTGTTGGCTGCTACGATATTACGATTACCCATTGAAAATGTAACTGGTTATGATTTCACTGAAACGTCAAATTTTAGTTTTGTTACTGGCAACCCGTTTAACGTTTGATTTGCCGGGCAAACGCCAATTCTATCGTGCGAGCTATTAATTTTTTTATATTAAATGTCGTGTTGACATTTGTGGTGTAATGTATTTCATAGCCGTGCCAAAAATAGAATCCCTTTAAATAGTGCAACATTTTTACGAATAAAAAGTTTAATCATCACGCCTTCATATTTGTAGCAAAATCAAGCCAAAAATTTTGGTACCAATACCCAAAAAAATGTCAGTAAATATTCATAAAGTGGTAAATAAAAAGAATTTAATGGTCAGTAAAAAACAGTTTATTTTATTTTAAAAACAGTTAATTCACTAATTCTGGTATCACTGTATAATCCAAAAACCTTTGTTCTACTAGACTAAAACCAATCTTGGTATTTCCATACATGTTTTTTTAATACTCTTAGCCAGCAGCATAGCTCATTGGTTACGTTAAGGCTAAGCACGGAGAGGTCACCGGGTTTGATCCCGTGAACTGATCTCTATTGAAAAAAAGATATTCTGAGTATAATCTGTAGTTCTGCTGATCAGACTTGGATATTTGTGACTCCAGGAAGTCGATCGCTTCTTATCAGAGTTTGCCAAATTATCTGATTTCATTTTTGAAATGATATCACCATCAAATCACTAATATTTGAATATGATTTTAAACCATTAAAAACTACAAATTTATATATACAAGGTTAATACCATAGATTTCGCCCAGGGGCAAAACCTGTAATGACATAATGGAAATTGGAAAAAAAAATGTTATGTTTTAGCTTGACGACTTTTTATAACAAAATTTCATGTATTTTTTAACAGGAATGTTAAATTTATTTAATTTAAATATTGACCAATTTATATAAAGTACTGATTATTTCAATTAATTAAAAGCCATTTAGTCTATTAATTGACAACAAACATGCCAATCAATGGATACAGACCATTTATAATATTAACAGATCATTTTGATAAATTACTGACAACTTTAAATACAGTAAATATACATGTAAATACAGGCCTAAAAAATCGATAAAAAGTTTGAGTATAGCTTTTTTTTATTATATAAAATACAAACGGTTACTTATTTATTTACTTTTAGTAGACATAGGAATATTTCCGTTAAAAATTGTACACGTGCACACATTGGAACATTTATATGTTTGTGAAACGGTGTAAATAAAGTTTTCCGCAATGATTATAAAATATTTACTGGCCGCGATAACACTTCTTTTTCATAATCAAAGGGGATATAAATTACAACGGCGAGATAAAAAACATAAATTTGACGTGGAAAGCGGCGGTGGTGAGGGAATGAGGGGGGGGGGGGTTAACGGAGAGGCAAAAAAACTTTCATGAATTGTAAGAAAGGCGTGGAAGCTTTCACATTAATTTTCTTGTTGGTTCCATACCAGTGACGCTGGAAACACGCCCCGCAGGAAGGAAGTACACGAGCTTTTCAGCACATTAAATATCCGTATGAATATTGCCCAAACACCTATTAAACTAACGCGAAACAAACTGACTCTATTGTTTCATCGGCAGAGCCTCGCAAATTCCGAATAATATAGTTTCATATATGTATGTACATTTACGTCAAATCAACTCCTCTGATTTATATCCAGACGCTGGGCATCAATCACTCCGATATTGACAACGGTCAAATCGTGGCCCCCTATCCCCCCAGAATTACATCACTTTCTCCCTCCGAATTATATATCATCTTCTCGACTGGATACACTGCAAGTGTGAGCACCTATTCGTGAAACATTTTATTTTACAGATACGTCTTCCCCGTTGTAAACACCCCTAGACAGTTGAAACAAAATAAATTCGCACGCGCCAATGTGACACGCTCGTTCGCTTTTACACGCTTTTAATAAAAGAAAATGTAAAAAAAAAGGTATGCGAAAAGCAAGCATACAAACGCGTCAAAATAGGCAACATAACTCGAAAGGATGGTTTGATTGATGTTAGACTTATCAAAGGAATATGAGAAATTGGGTGGGCGATACGAGTCGACGAGCCGGCAAATTCATCCGTGACAAACATCGCCCCCGTGAGAAAAACACCATACAACCTATTTTCGTCTCCTCATTATTGTAATATACACCAATAGATTAAAAATTCAAAAGTAAAAATAATTAGAAAATTATGTACATCTAATATGTATGTATATTCATTAGGTATGTACATACTACATGCCTATACATATACCCAGGTGAAGCTGCATATGAGAATAACAAAAAAAAAAAAAAAAAAAAAAAATATATATATATATATATATATATATATATATATATATATATATATGTATTCATACAAATTAAAATAAAAAGATCACTCGTGCAGGTGTATCAAATTACATCCTTGAAATGAATTCGTTATATTCAAATTCGAGGAAAGAGGAGTTGGATGAATTCGACGTATCCCATTAAGTAAACCGAATGAGGAAATACATCAAAGTATATATCTTCTGTCAAAAAGCAGTATGTGTTCTTTCGACTCACCTTGTTCCTATACGTAAAAAATAAATGATACAAACATTCCCCCTCGACGCAAAAGAAAACGAAGCCAATCCCATTTAAATTGAAAAAAAAAAACATGGAAACATATCATCACACCGTTGCCGAAACGTTCACTTTCAATATACATACAGCATTTCCGCTGAGAACATATCGAGTATTTTCCGCAAAAAATAAATAGCCTCCCAACATTATTATTACGATATTTACTATATATTTTACACCTATGCCGGAAGTGTTCCTTATCTGAAAAGATCTGACGCCAAAGTGTCAATACAAAAAACTCTATATATCTCTTTGTCAAGATCCAACACTTTTGTCCGAATTTCTTGAATCCTCTTTTTGTTAACCTCAGGTGAAATAACAAATAATGGATACACAATACTTTGATAACATCCACTTACATTCATATAAACACTACAAATGTAATACCCATATAAAATGTGACATTTTAATCATATTGAAGTACGCGTCGATATAATTAAGAAGATCATATTATTAATTCGATATATTTATTTGAGAGAATTGTCCGAACTAATTCTTGATGTAAATATATACATACATATGTATATATGTATTTTGTATTTTCTAATTTATTTCAATATAGCCGTTTAAAGTATAAACGTCTTTCAGTGAAAATGGAATATCATCGTGATTGTTATTTTGAAATGCGTTCTACAAAGAACAAGGTATGGGTGTTTGCTTTTTTCTTCCCAACCCCTTATCTGGAGTGCGGTTTGACAGGTCACAAGAGGCGAGAATCTTCAGTTTGTGGGCGTCTTCGGCGTCGAACGCCAACGGGATATGGAAGAATTTTAAGGATTTCCATTTGTTCTTGGTCTTTTTCTTTGTTGTTTGGAGTCCTGCCGGCGGGGACAGAGTTCCCTTTAATTTGTACGATTTTCTATCCGAAGATAACCGACCACCTTTTTGAGGGATGCTTGAGTCGAAAAGGGATGAAGGGGAGATGGTCTCTCGTGTCACTTGCACAACCCTCGTTACCCGGAGCTTTATAAATAAAGCGAAGGAGCTTTTAACTGATTTATTTACACAACTATTATTCGTTTCATATTGTGAGGCAATTACAGTGAAAGCTTTGTCAAAGAGACATTTAATAAAAGGAGAATTACTCACTTCGGTATTACATTATACAACATTTTACGGAAAATTTACACACACAAACTCAACAGTGACAAAGAATTTTAGTATGGATGCAGTTCCATAACATTTTTCGACTCTATTGCGAAATTGTGCAATTGAATCGTCCGATATGTGACGTAAACTCAATGTTTTACTACTTCGGATGCCAAAATGCTGCGTAAAAATGTAATCTTGATAATAGAACGAAACTTTACATTTTTCAACAATGTATATACATATACATAAGTAATATTATTACTCTAACAACATTTGTACATTAACAATTGACTACAGATGGTTTAATCAAAATTTTGATGACTTTAAATAAAATTCTTATGCGATGAATTTAAAACTTCTATACGTGGCATATTTTACAACTCTTTACGAATTTTAATCAATTTAATTTATATATATGTGGGCCTGTGTAATCACGACGTAATCACGACGGACAGCCATTTTCCAAATTATCCCACTGGTTAAGCGATCGTTTACCAGTAGAGCGTGGTTCAAGTCCTGGCCGGAATCGAAAAAATTATTCGATTCGAGTGAAATTCAATATCCAATATATTTTATTCATATATGTACATACATATGTCAGGAAATTATAACAAACGCTTCCCAATGCGCTTTCCTGGGCAATTACAAACAATTATACAGTAACATATAGACAGAGTGGGTAGCATTTTGTAATATCAGCAAATTCGAGATACTTATAAACTCGAATTTGCGAGAGACAAATAATATATATATATATATATATATATATATATATATATATATATATATATATATATATATATATATATATATATATATATCTTTTCAGCAAATGCATCCAGAACCAAGCTATACCAGAAGGATGGAATAACGCAACTATCATTTTAATACACAAAAAAGGCGACAAAAGCGATATCAAGAACTACCGACCCATTAGTCTACTTTCAGCGGTCTACAAGCTCTTCACGAAGGTTATTACAGAAAGGCTGAAGAATATCCTCGACGAGAACCAACCTACAGAGCAGGCAGGGTTTAGGGCAAATTTCAGCACAATGGACCACCTCCAAGTAGTTGGCGAACTAATCGAGCGCGCCAACGAATATCAACGGCCATTGTGCCTAGGTTTCGTCGATTATGAGAAAGCCTTCGATACAGTTAGTCATAATGCAGTACTTAACGCTCTAAAAACACAGAGAGTGCCGGAACCCTATGTGGGACTGTTAGCTGCAATATATAAGAATGCCACAGCTTCGGTTAAAAATTTTTCAGGTACAGATAGATTTAGCATAGGAAAAGGAGTAAGACAAGGAGATACAATCTCGCCCAAGTTATTCAATGCGGTGTTTGAGGGAGTTTTCAGGGAATTGAATTGGGATACAGCCGGAGTAAGCATCAATGGTCGCTTTTTGAGTCACCTTCGGTTCGCAGACGATATAGTTCTAGTTGCTCGTGATTCAGCTGACCTACTCATCAGACTAACACAGCTGGACAGGGAAAGTAGAAAAGTAGGATTAAAAATTAACGTAGATAAGACTAAACTAATGTTCAATAGTTATTGCATGCCTGATAGCATCCCCTTAGATGATAAACCAGTAGAAGTAGTAAATAATTATTTATATTTAGGTCAAATAATTGACATGTCTGGTAGTAAAAATGAAGAGATAAAGAGACGTATGAAATTAGGGTGGATTGCATTTGGACGGATGAATGCTGTTTTTAAATCAAAAATGCCACTCTGCCTGAAGAAAAGGATCTTTGATCAATGCGTTTTGCCAGTGATGACGTATGGATGTGAAACTTGGACACTGAACGCCAAGATGCAAAATAAAATCCAATGCACTCAAAGAAGTATGGAACGCTGTATGCTTGGCATAACGAAGAAAGACAGGAAGCGGAACACGTGGGTGAGAAATATGACAAGGGTAGTGGACATAGTGGATAGAGTGAAGAGATTGAAATGGCAATGGGCGGGTCACGTAGCTAGGAGGATGGACGAAAGGTGGACAAAAGAAGTGCTTGAATGGTACCCGAGAGAAGGCAAAAGAGTAAAAGGAAGACCGCAAGGAAGATGGGTGAACGAAATTAGGAAAATGTGCGGAATGAGATGGATGAGTGTTGCGCAAAACAGAGACGAGTGGAAGCGTGTTGGAGAGGCCTTCATCCAGCAGTGGATGGCGAATGGCTGTAAATGATGATGATGATGATATATATATATATATATATATATATATATATATATATATATATATATATATATATATATATATATATATATATATTTGATATAGATTATACATATATACATATGTTGCTAATTAAATAGCTCTGACAGATACCTAGCTTCAAATAATCTGGAAGATCTCTCAAAGTAAGAAACATGAAAAATAAAGCAAAAGTTGAATGAACATAATGAACATAGCAGATGAACTAAGAAGTGCCTGGTAGCTTTTTTTCAAGTACATATTTTACTATCATAGTTTACATAAGTTATAATAGAAAGATAATTAGGTGTATAAGCCAAATGAAGCCCATTTTTAGATATTAGAACAACCAAAATAACATTTGTATGTAGATATGTATGTATGTACGATGTACATCTTTGAAGACAAGTTCATAAAAGTGACGAAAAATATTTTCCGGGTGATGGAACTTTCCGAGTGTCGGCAATTTCACGGTCTCGGTAGGAAAACATTTTAAAACGCGATTTTCATCTCAAAATCGACTGAAAGTCCTGATCACTTCCGCAAACTCCGTTGGCCGTTTCCTCGGCTAACTTATTCGGGTCTCGTGCTCCTCGGCGAAACGACTTAATGAAAAAAGCGTTTCCGGTTCGAATCCAAGTTAGTCCGAACAGCAGCCGAAGCGCATGCATTTTACAAACTATCAATCGGTCGGAAAGTTTTAAGTAGCTAAGAGAGCCAGTAAATCCGTTCTGGTAAGAAATAGCCGCATAACTTGAATAGTAAACAACGGCTGCGGCAAAAGTTCCCTACAAGCTCCGGTCAGAGAGCTTTTGCCTGTCGCCACGCCGTGTTGCACCGGAAATACCCCTCTACCCTCCTCACTCTTCTCCATCTCTATCACCATTGCCACCACCACTTCGTCGCTCGTGTGCATTTTTGCCATATGCAACACAACGAACACAGCATCGGTTTTATCGGACACGATCGGGCTGATCGCCACTATCCAATGCACATATATAATTTGTACCATTTAATATATTATTTGTATGTAACTTATTTATATGAAATAAATTGTATGAAAAGACATTACGAATGCTGCGAACGGCATTTAAAACACTCTTACTCAGATTAAATCTACTGAGATGAAATAAAAACCTTCAAAACTTTAGTATTTTATAAACAACTGTTTCTGCAACAAACACAGCAAATAATTTCAACATACTTCTTATTAATGTGAATTTTATTTTCTTTTCATAAAATTTATATATATATATATATATATATATATATATATATATATATATATATATATATATATATATATATATATATATATATATATATATCAGTGGCGTATATTGGGTGTGTGCTAGGTGTGCGGCGCACACCCGTGAAAACCAAGTAGTATTTTAATACAAAATAATGTGTTGTTGTATAAGCAGGCATTGATGTGTATGGTGTATTTACCGCGTGCGCTAAATGTATGGTGTATGGTGTGGTGTGCAGTCTGCAGCGTGTTGTGTGATGTGTGTATGTAGTTTGTGCGCCGCGACGAGAGAATACCTATGCCGTGCAGCAAATTGGTGGGTTTGGTTGGAGTGTGCAGGCGGATATTCGCTTGTATAGGTTTGTTCGCGATATTAAGACGTACGGTGTGCTACGACTTCAGAGCACCGCGCACCACTCGGCAATTGACCGAATGCGATGCGGCACGTGGTCTCGTACTTTTTCGCACATTCGTATTTTTATGGTCATATTATTACCTCTAATAACTAATAATGGCTAACAGTGTTCAAGACATTTTAACTATTCCGTTTTCAAATAGAAGTTTTGAGATCAAATTAAAAATAATTAAAGATGGGAAACCGTGTCCGTCTCTTCCAAATTTATCCAGTTTGCATAAAGAAAAAACAAAAGTTTACACTAGACATTTTTGCGTTTCAAATTATAAAAAATTCGTATGGATTACAGGCTGTGAAATTCGATCCAAACTTTTCTGCTGGCCATGTTTATTGTTCTCCAAAGATATTAATGTGTGGAACAAAGAAGGATTTGCTGATCTCAACCATTTGACAGCAGCACTGAAGAAACACAAAGGATCGCAGGCACACGTTCAATCATTTCTTTCCATACAAATGTTTGGCAAACAACGAATCGACGTATTAATTGACAGTCAACGTAAAGCCGAAATAAGTCGACATAATGAACAAGTAAATAAAAATAGAGATGTTTTAAAACGAATTATTAACGCAATAATCTATCTAGGAAAACAAGAACTGTCCCTGCGAGGTCACGACGAGTCATGTAATTCCGTAAACAAAGGCAATTACATTGAATATCTAAATGCTCTTCGAGAATATGATTCTGTTTTAGATACTCTAAATACTGCTACTACCTTTCGTGGTACTTCTCCAAGTATACAAAATGACATAATCGAAGCAATCTCTCATGTTATTAAAGTTCATATAAAAAATGAAGTAGAGTCAGCAAGTTTTGTTGCTATTATTCTCGATGAAACTTCAGATATAATGACAAAATCACAGCTCTCAACAGTTTTACGTTTTGTATGTAAAGGCAATGTACATGAACGGTTTATTAGTTTTACAGACGTTAGTGCTGATAAAACATCTAATGGTCTATTCTAATGGTGAACATAGTTGAAGAATTTAAAATTCAAGACAAATTGGTTGGACAGACTTATGATGGAGCAAGTGTAATGAGTGGACACGTAAATGGTTTGCAATCCAAAGTCCTCAATGCTTATCCTTTTGCTCTTTTTACACACTGTTATGCTCATGTATTGAATTTAGTATTGCAGCAAGGTCTTTCTGATATTAAAGAAAGTAAATCATTTTTTCAAACTTTAAATGGATTGTCTACATACTTTTCAAAATCTTCCAAAAGAGTATTCGCTTTACAGGAATTTGTGACAAAAAGACTTCCCTCTGTAGCACCCACAAGGTGGAATTTTACATCTCGTTTAAGTAGCACAGTACAACAATACAGAAGTCAATTTACATATTTTTTTTCGACATGTTATAGAAAATTGTGAATTATGGGACACAGATACTGTTATAAAAGCACGAGGGTTTTTAGGCTTTTTAGAGGATTTTCAAACAATTAAACTTCTTCAATTTTTTTCAAAACTGTTTGGAATAACTGATGTTTTGTATAACATTCTTCAATCTAAATCTTCGGACGTTTTATATTGTTGTAAAAAAATTAATGATGTTTTGCAGCAACTGAAATACGAAAGGTATAATAATTTTGAAATGTTATGGAATAATTATTTAAATGAAAAAAATGATGATCATGATCGTGGCCACAAAGATTAAAAAATTATTCAGAAGTAGAAGATAAAACTTCATTTCGTCAATTATATTTCAAAATAGTTGATAGCATAATCGCACAAGTCGAATGTAGATATTCTTCACTTTCCAAATTAGAATATTTCCACCTTCTTTGTAATGATAAATATGACGAATATAAAGAAAATTTTCCAAATGTTTTAATTAATAAATTAAAAGATTTTTATGGATCACTGTTTGATTATATTCGATTGAAAAACGAACTCATTGTGCTATATTCCAGCTCTGAATTTTCAGAGAAACCTGTTCATGAATTAATACAATTCATGACAAAAAATAACCTCGAATCTGGTTTTAAAGAGGTGTTTAAGCTGGGAGAATTAATATTAACGATACCAAGCAGTACAGCTTCAGCAGAACGGTCTTTTTCGGCGCTGAAAAGAATAAAAACTTGCTATAGAGGTACGCAAGGTCAAGATAGATTATGTGGCCTTAGCTTAATTTCAATAGAAAAAAAGTTATTGGTGGAATTAAAACAGAAAGACACATTCTATGCAGACGTGATTGAAAAGTTTATGTCTCAGAAACGTCGCATTGAACTTATGTATAAATAACTAATAAATTAAACATTTTTGTAATGCAAAACGAGTATTTTTTTTTAATTGCTAATTTTATACCCTACGCCCTACGGCATACACAGCACACCCGGTATTAACACCCACCGTCCGCCACTGATATATATATATATATATATATATATATATTTTATATTTTATTTATTATATATATATATATATATATATATATATATATATATATATATATATACAAGAAGGTGCCGGGTTCAATCCCTGAATGAAAATGAATTTTTCAGAGTATGCTGTTGGTCAGACCTGGATTTGTGACTCCAGGTTGGTCGTTTCCTATCAGAGTTTGCCAATTTTCTCTGATTTCATTGTTGAAACGGTTCCCGGAAAAAAAAATTGGCTAAAAATCCTTCCTACCTACTATGTCACCACTATTTGAAATTTGATTGATGTACAATAAAAATTTATGTACAATTCATAGATGTCTCGTTAATTTGCGAGTTTTTTCAGTGTCTCGCAATTCAACGATTTTTAATAAAAATGCTGCATTTGTATTTGTAATTGGCCAGGAAGGCGCATTGGGATTTACCTGTAAGGCCTTCCTGGTATATATGTAAAAATAAAAATAAATAAAATATATGAATATATATATATATATATATATAATAAATAAAATAAAATTAGAATTAAAAAATGAATTACATGTTTTAAAAAAGGCTATTGAGTCCTTTATGATATGTACATATAATAAACATCTATTGAAACAAAACTATAAAATATCATTATGTATGTTTCCATAGTCTTATAGATCCATATCTCAGAATAATTTGAAATTCTGATTATTCTGAATAATTAACTGATTCTACCACCCAAACCTTGTATACTTAAATACATACATACTTACATTCAACTTAACAAAGTCTCTTTCAAAAATTATATATTAGATGAGCGTTTAAAAAAATGAGAAACTTATACAGATTTTTACAAGGTTTTCATTAGTTTCACTTGTACAACGATAATTGTTCCCTTCATAAAACTCTTCTAATCGCTTTGAAATTTTGCAACTTTGGGAAGTTTGCCCCCCGACAGAAATTTCAATTGTGTCCGCTAAGTCGATAGTGAAATTAATCGTAATTTACGTATTTAAAGATTCGAAAATTGTGGGGTCGTTGACATCTTGCTATTTGCTCAGAGCCCGTAGACATGTTTGTTTGACTTTCCACCACCCACTCGTTTTGTCAGATTTTAATTGCTTAAACGCCCATAAAGCTATTGGCTTTATTGGCAATTATAGTCTTAAACTCAAAATCTTGTATCGCTGTGCCAAAATTGAGTATTGGAATCAATAGTCAGGTGTTTTTCCTATTGATTGTGGTTTTTATCGCTTTTAAATACGTATAATAAATTATCTAGAGAATTATAAAAGTCAAAAATATACTTTTTTAGTATACGTTTTTTCCGTAATTGTATGCCGCATTTCGCAAATTTTAATTATAGCCCATCCGGTGAGTATGACACTTATATGCTATCTCTTTCACCGCCTCTCGACCAATAGCATTTCTTGCAGACAGTAGAACATTTGTACTCGTGAAATGCTATTGGTCGAGAGGCGGCGAGGGAGACAGCATGTAAGTTTTACCTACATATGTGTTTACCTACACCGCATGGACAATACATAAATACATTTTAATTACATACGTTAAATGTGTGTATGTAATTTAACACAACAAAGTGACTGAATAAAGAAAACAAATTAAAACAATCAGACGAATATTAATTACATTTCCCATATTAAAAGTACCGTACACAACTCCGAGCATAATTAATTTAGAATATAAGACGGTTATAAAAACGACGAATTATTTTTTAAATCCACGACGAAGATCGAACGGTCGGGACCGTGGCGATTGTGCGCGTACGCACTGAACCGGTCCGGATCGAACCGGCCGGGCCGTCGTGGAATATGGCAGGATAATTGATTAATCCCGGCCCCGAGACAAGTCGAGTCGGTCAGAGGACATTCGCCCCGGCCAGGGCTCCAGCGGGCTGCTGCAACGTGCATTTGCAATGTGCATGTGCAACATAGGAGCGAGTGAGGAGGCAGGGTACACTGGCGGAACCGGTGCAGCGGGCAGCAGGTCGCCGGGCGACTTGCACTCGTCCCGGTCGAACCGGTCCGGACCGGTTCCGGGCGCCGGACCACGTGAACCCGACCGACCGGCCCTTATCAATCGGCTACCGCGACTCGTAATTGTCCGTCGCGATTGACCCATTCCGGTGCATGCACCGCACCGCGCATAATGCGACACGTGCCACATGACCGATGTAAACACGTCACTGTGCTCCCGTTGGATTCTATTGTTGGACTCGATTCGTGATTAGTCTACTTCGAATTGTGTTAAATGCGAGATATCGTCGACTTTTAAGTCAAGACGAAGTCGTGCAATTAAAATTTCAGCTGACTATCAAGAGCGACCTGCAAACTTCGTATGAACATGTACAATGTGGATGCGGTGCATCCGCTCTAAAATCGCCAGACAAATTGAACGACAGATTAATGGCCGGCTGCTTTAAATGCAATTCTCGTCTTCTCGAATAATAGATTGCACATCAGATGACGGGTAACCTTTCGATGTGCACAGATGCAATTATTAAAATTGCGTTGGATCTTTCAGGCGAGTTTAATAAGGCAAGATTCGATAAGTTCCGAATCTAATCCGATTCATAATAATTCCGATCCAACTAAATTTTAATAATTACCATTATCTATGTATGTATGTCAATGCGGGGATTTTGGAATGGGTGCCATAGCATAGATCAGGCGTGCTAGTTACTTTACTTATGTACGTAGTAATAATAGATGAAATTTTGTGATCATGTGAAAATTCGAACTTGAGATTTTGACTGATTCGAACTCAGAAAAATTAATTAATCAGATTTTCATGGCTTAGAAAAAATGTGTGTTTTTGTTAGTATGTTAGTATGTGTCTGTGTGTTTCGGAGATTTTTTAAATACCGGTAGTCCTATCGAACTTACATACATATACCTACTTGGTATCAATTACTGAAATGCTCATCGATACGACATAACTTTTACTTTATCTACATATATATACGTAGTATGTACGTAGTAACAATAGATGAGGTTTTGTGATCATGCGAAAATTCCATCTCGAGATATTAACTGATTTGAACTCAGAATCGATCACAGAAGTTTTCATGATATATAAAAAATGTGTGTGTGTGTGTATTTTGGGGATTTTTTGAAAACCGTTACTCCTATCGAATTGAAACTTAATATCGGTTACTGAAATTCTTATTGATACGACGTAATTTTTTTTTCAAATTTTTAAGTTGACCGGAAATGGTACCTCTCCTTAGAGGTGTCCTCTTTATTTTAAGTTTTTGAATTCAATTATCTCCCAAACGGCTAATCGAATCGGATTGAAAGTTTTTTACATGTAATAGAAATTTTAAATTTTATACCTCAATATTTTTTCCTAAACCGGAAGTAGTACTTCACTCAATCGAGGTTTTTTTATGTTTTTTCTCAGAAACCTTTTAATTTATTGAACTGAAATATCATATATAGAAGTTTAAGCTAAATACCAACTTATGTATAAAATTTGGTAAGCGTCCGTCAACCGGAAGTGGAAGTTTACTCTTGTTCTTGTATATTTTTGATCGATAGTTTCCACTCAGAATTTGCCAATTTATCTGTTTTCATTGTTGAGACGGTCCTCATCAAATTGGCAAAACCATTATTTTATGTAACCATGTAACCATTGTTTTAATATGATTTCAAATTTTATTTAGTCTATAAATTAATAAATGTATGTACAATTTTAATATCATAGATGTTTCTCAGAGGCAAACCGATAACGGCATCTTGAGAAAATATGAAATTCGATCCATCATCATTATTTATTTACATATATGTACTTTCCCGAGTAAATAATTAAATAATCCATTGTATTTGATATTATTTTTTTTATAAATTACCCTGTCTCCTTTATCTCTTAAGTTCTTCTCGAGCCACCTTACTAAATATTTCCCTATTAGTACAGCACTTAAATTTTCTTCGGAAGTCATTTTTCGTAAAAAAATTTAAAGCTGAAATTAAATACCTGACTACGATCCTTAACTGAACGTCACATCTGTTTTGTCAAAACAATATAAGTATACAGTATACTCTCGATTATCCGGACTAATGCTGGGGAGGAAGGTCACGGATAATTGAAAAACACGGATAATCCGAATTATCTAATTTTGACTTGGTTTCGAATATAATATCATATTTACAACACAAATTTTTGTTTCATAACTTTAATACTCATTTATTAAGAAAAACGCTCATAGTCAAGCTGATAAGTGGTCGTTAGTAGTTACGTACATAGTATTAGTGTTGTACCGTAAATATTGTAACCATAAGTCCATCGCTTGTTTTCAATATGCTTTCGTTCGGATGAGAAGGAGCAAAAGTTAATAATAATACTGCTTTCTATGGCAATCCCTTATTTTTTTTTAAATCTTGCACCTCTAGAAGCTTCTTTTTTTTAACCAATCTTCAAAAATCTCCCTGTCCACCCATACCCCTTTACGACTATAATAATCGACGGAAAGAATTTTCATTTCAGTTCCATTAAAAGATCGAGGTTTCTTTGCTTTCTCAATCATCAAAAGTTTCATTTCATAAGTTTCCGATGCGTTTCCGCAACACATAAAAGTTATCCTTTCTTTGGACGATCTATGTATGTCCAGTAGCAGACGTTTCTCACATTGAAACCAGGGTTTTTTGTCGGCAAGCACTTCCAGTACAGGCCTGTTACACCTGCATTATAGATTTGATCGGGTTGCAAATTTTCATCAGCAATTGAAAATAATTAAACATACGTATGTTAAGAAAAAAATCTCTTCTGAATACACGCACTTCTTACTTCTTCGCTTATCAAAAGCGACTGAAAGAATTAACGCAATAATAAAAGACATTTAAAAAGGGAACGAAAAACATTTGTTTCAAATACCACGCGTGTTTATGGTTGCAAGCAATAGGTGAGTTTCATAATTTGACTGCGGATAGACACCGTGCTTTTTTCAGGAATCGAGGCGGTTTAGTTCTATTTACAAAGTTAGAGTCCAAAAAAAAAAACGTTCGGCGAACCTTTAACAATGCATTTACAACAATTGAACGATACGTGGCACCCTCTGGGTCCGGGCTTTACTCATAATCATATAATAAAAAATATATAATTTAAAAAAATTAATTAATATTTTTCAAGCACGGATAGTCCGCACCCGGATAATCGAAAGTATATTGTATAAATAATAACATTTATTTCCAATTTGTTCTTTTAATTCAAAGACTCACGAATCACCCCGTAAACGTATGTTCAAACTTAAAATTCAATGATCATAAATTGATTGCACTATCAATTGCAATCATCAGTATTCAAGTCGCATTGAAAGCGTATTTATTATGCAGCACTTGCCATTCGTCATTGTCTGATTTACAAAGAATGCATCAATGGCGAACTATGTATGTATGAACATATACACATATATTCAATAAATGTTATTTCATCGACCTTATCTGTAATATTTATTCACTCGTCTCTCGAAATTTATTCGAAATAATGCACTTTTTTATCAATTCTAAAATCAATGTTTTTGCAGTAAAAACGAGTGCAACAGTAAGCCGAGTAGCATCTTCAAGTGGCGGTATCGTTTTTGTTCGTCTTCTAACTTTTAAGGAGCACTCGCGCAGTTGTGGTCCGACCGGTTAAGAACACGGTCACGATTTTGTTCTCTCGCAAGTACCCTCGTATGTTTTTCTATGTCACAATGGAACCAGAAACCATTGGTTCTTTCCAAAGCTCACTTTAACTTTCGACAGAGACTGCGGGAACTTACGTGCACTCGAAAAAAAAGCTCAGATGCACAAACCCAAGTCGATTTGCGACAGCTTCCAAAAATTTGCAAAAATCTAAAGAAGAGTTTTGCAACTCGCGAACGTTTACTTAGGAGATGATTTATCGTGACGCCGGTAGGAAATCAAAGAGTTCCCGAGAGATTTTAATAAATCACAATTTAAAAGGAGAAAAAAATCGGCTGGTGAAAGACTGAAATCCTTTTAGAAATTCATCAGATACGAACGAAGCATGAGCCGAATAAATCAAAGTTAATAAACATATATACGTATAAACTAACTCATTTTTCACACTGCACTTATGCGGTAATATTATTTAGGATGACTACAGACAAACAGAAACTTTTACCACCTAACATCCATGACCATTATGAAAATTTCTACAAACTTTACATATATTGTAGTATCTTCAATTAATTTGTTTATTTAAAATTAATATATAATAATGTACGTATGTATTATACCTATATATGTATAGGTACATAATGTGAAGCTCTCCTACCGTTATGGTAATAAATCGCGACCCAAGTTTGAAGAGCATAAAGTGAATATACTTGACTTATAGATAGTCGATATTCGTGATCCTTTTAAGTCCATTAAGTCTTGTTAACATCTCTTTACCGTTCATCATCTTAACCGTATATGCGTCCCTTATGCTAACAGAATAAGTAAATGGGGGGGAAGCAATTTTATTCGTTACCATATTACCATTACGCAAAACATCCGATTTCCTCTTCGCTTGTTATGTATAGGTAAAGGTACATAAAGCTTATTTTACAACAAAGTAATTAATGAAAGTATTATTGCTTTTTTTGTTCCCCTACTCCCACCCCAGCCATTTTAAGGCTCTCATATTTGGCGCGCGTTAAAAGACGCCGGGGCCCTCTTCTGCGCGTATAAATTTATGAGAAGCACGAAGATAAACAAGACGGGAGAGGCACGAGAAAATGAATGAAATGAAAATACGTTTTTGAAATCACATTCATCTTTCCGCGAGGAATGTGCAGAAAAAAATGGAGAAGAGGAACCGCTTCCCTAGAGAGTGGAGAAGCTTTTAAGACGGGCGAAAGTCTCGCTCGGCTTAGTGGTTTATTGTCTCGCATTCTGTTTGAAGCACATTTTGTTAACAAGAAAAAAAATGATCGCACTACACGCACACAGAAAGCATTCTCTCTTTTTTTGACTTTCCGTCGCCGTGATTTTTTTTTTCATTTGGTAAAAAAAAAGAGAGAAAAATGAAAAGCCGGGCTAAGTACATTCCTACACACTCTCCTCAAATCTTATGTGACACGGAGACAGATATGATGTCCTATTGTTAACATTCGTATTTCGTCGAATTGCCATTTTCAACATTGCGACCAAAAAAAATAAAGAATATGTTCCTTCAGCCGGATCGAGAAAAACATATTTTTACATCCACTGTATATTAACTGTAACATCTGGATATAAAAGATGATTCAATTATGATTAAGCGTACGTACGATTTGAATAAATTACGCAGAAAGTCCTACGCGGCACGAGCAAAAGCACACGGATTCGCACGATGAAATCTCAATAACGCGCTATTTTTAGATAAATCGTTAATCCTTCGAACGTTCCATGGAATAACATTTTCACCGTCTCATATAAATATGGAAATATATAAAACATTTTTTAGTATTTAAACTCTAATATTTACTCTGTTCACAAGTAATATATGTATTATGTACATATATTACTTGTGATATATGATTCAAAGATACAATACTAATAAATAGATAAAGTGCCCTCTAATTGAAATGTAAACATTCACAAGCTTTTAATTAAAGCAGGCATCGGCAACATATTACCCACGAGTCACTAAGTGACCCACTTTAGTTAACCGGTTAAGGCTAGAGTTTCTTTTTTCGTATAAGTACCAACAAATATATTTTATTTAAGAATATGCGATACGTCAAAAATGATATGTCATCTAATGATGAAATTAGTATTGCACGAAGAAGATTTATTTGCAAAGGCATCTACGCAATAAAATGAGGATGTAATGAAAAAGTAATTAAGATGGTAAACAAAATTGCACGATTTGCATTAACACACACACACACAAGAAATTGAATCTAAATATGAAGATTTGCTGTTACATGCTGAAATACGATGCTTGAAGCAAAGTTTTTTTTTATATATTTGTAGAGTGCTTTAATGACACAAATATTATTTTGAACTCAATGATGGTTTTTTATAGCGTTTGTTCTTAAAAGACATAATGAACCATTACATATAATGATTTCAACGAACGACTCCAAGGAAACAACTACACAATTTTGAAAATTTGCGAGGAATGGAAGAGTTTTTGCCTCTTCATAAAATTCATCTTATTATTCACGAAAAGACTTTTAAAATGAAAGTACCCACTGACCCAAAAAAACTGCATGCCATATATAATATTCCGTTTGTAACAGACATTACTAACAAAATAACCAGTAGATTCTTTGACAGAATCACTAATAACCATACTACACACTTGTGAATAGTCTCGGTGATTACAACGAAATGTCTATACCCTTCAGGTAGAAACACAGATTACCTTAACCCAATCTGCTTTAGGTCATCGACTTTGAAGAGAATTTAATTAATATTATGTATTAGATGTATAATGAGCATTTATAAGAATTATAAATATGTTTTTGAGCCATTTTTCCTATTATTCTGTACATTAACATTAGAATAATATGATACTATGATTACTAGAGGTAGGATAGTCACAGTGCTAACCATTGTTCGGCAAACCTTTAACAATGCATTTACAACCTTTGAACAATACACGGCCCCCTCAGGCTCCGGTGACTAATGATTACTAACCAAATTAAATAAAAATTGTAAAATAGAAAATGATTAGTAGATCAGTAGCTATTACAATAGTTATAAGATGTATTGTGAACATAATTTCGTAATAATAAAAAGCATTTAAAGAAAAAATTAAATGTACTTTGGATTTTTTTTATTTACCATTCCAGTAAAGTATTCATATTCAAGAAAGGTAATCGTCTAATTTTCCACTTCGTTGCCATAGATATATTTCTGTTTTCAAAATTGTTTATCAACATAATTTTATATATGTATGTACCAGTGGCGTGCGGTGACTTTTCAAACAAGGGATGCTGTCTCTTGTTTGAAAAAAAAAACCGGCCAATTTATTTTTTAAAATTTTATTTTATTCTTCGTTCCTTTTTACAAAATTCATCGATAACCGCATCATAGAATTTTTTATTGTTTTTTAAATTTGACATTATTTTCTTTTCGATTGCAATTTTAGTAAGACCAGAGAGTCTTTCTTCACTTTGACTACTTCTGGTGAACGTTTTAATTCTTTTCATAGTCGAAAATGATCGTTCAGCCGATGCGCTCGTGGAAGGTATCGTACAAATTAATTGTATTAAACTAAATACTTGTTCCAAAACTTCTATTAGATCATCTTTCACAATTAATTCCTTTACGTCATTTATAGATTTCAAATGAAAATCTTGCGTTGAGTACATGTAAATTAATTCGCTTTTTAATTTCATCAAATCAAATTATTTTCCATAAGTTAGGTGGAGTGATTTAAATAGGATATCTGGAAAATTATTTTCATATTCTTTAAATTTTTTGACGTTAAAAAAAATTAAAAGAAATTTTAAATTTTCGATATCTCGAAATCGATTGGTTGTATTTACTGAAAGAGTTTCTAAAATTTCAGAATAGTGAATTCACATTCAGCATATTTTCTTTTTCTATTAAAATTTTTAGTTATTACTTTGTTCCACAATGAATCAAAATCGTCTTTTTTGTTATCTAAATATTTTACAAATTTCAAAGGTTTTTTTTTGTAAAATTTCAAATAAAAAATCTGCCGAATTAAATATTGCAGAAAATAAATGCAAATTGAAATTGAATTCAAACTCTTTTAAATAACGATGAAGGACTTCAGCATTTATGACAGCCTCAGTATCCCATTCGTCTTCATCATTAATTATTTGATTAAATATTTCCATTAATTCTGTTTGATATTCTTATACCATATTTAAAATTTTGCTATTGTAGTTCCATCGTGTAGGGGCAGCAGTGGGAAATCGTTTTTTTATTTGACAATCGAGAAGGGAAATTCTTCTTGAAGACTTACAAAAAAAAGTTGAAAATGACAACATACGGCTGAAAAAACGTTTGCATCCGGATATATGTTTAACAGATTGCGACAAAACTAAATTAAATCTATGAGCGTAACAATGGACAAATAAAGAATTAGGACAAATATCTCGAATTTTTCGTTGCACTCCATTATGCTCCCCGGACATTACAGCCGCTCCATCATACGTTTGTGCAATTAATTTGTCCAAACAACCAAATTCTTCCAAGGTCTCACGTATGTGCTGAAAAAGAAAATTAGCTGTTCTATTGGGACTAACATCGACAAATCCAACTAATCTCTCCTGAATTTCATTGTTTTCATCTACATATCTAAAAATAGTAGATAGCTGAGCTTTGCGACTGATATCTGTAGATTCGTCCACAATTATGGAAACAAATTTTGATGCACGTATTTCAGTTTTAATCTCATCTAGCAAGACTTTTGATATTGCGGATACCAAGTCATTTTGTATATGGTTCGATAATCCAGTAAACACCGTAGAGTTATCTAAATGAGTTTTCAAATTTATGTCTGATTCACTCAACAGATACAGCAATTCAATATAATTCCCTCTATTTTACGATTCCTGGTGTTCAAAATGTCCTCGTAAAGGTTGTTCTTGTTTTGCTAAAAAACAGATCGCGCTTATTAATTTCGACAAAATGTATCTATTTGCAGTAACTTCTTTGTTGTGCATTTCAATATTTGCTTTAAATTGAGCACTTAAAAAATTTTCTATACGAGGTCCCTTTCCAAATTTTTTAAATTGAGCAGCAGAACATATGTGAGCTTGAGAACATTCATGTCTCTTGCGCGATTTACTTAAATTGTTTAGGTCAGAAAATCTAAATTTACTCCAGACATTCACTTCTTGAGAAAATAAAATATATGGCCAACAGAATAATTTCGTTAAGTGAGCACATCCACAAATCCATGAAATTTTTTCGTATGTTTCTGTGTTAAAATACCTTTTAAATGTTTTTGTTTTAGACTGAATATTTAATATTGGTGTGGGTTTGGGGCTCTTAACAATAATCTCCTTTTCATTAAATGGGAGAGAAGCAAATCTTCTTTTCAGCACATTTTCAATTAAACAATTGCAATTATTATTGATCTCGACGACAAGTTATTTTCGATATCCATATTAAAGGCAATAATGAAAACTCGTAAGTAGTGGAACAGTAAACTAAAAATAAAGTAAGACGAAACTAATTTAAATGAAAACATAATTCAAAAGTAAAAAATAACCAACTTACAGTATAAATGATTAACTTCGTCTAAAGAAATGAATCGGCTAGCTTTTTGATAAATAACTTGGGGCGTAGCGTGCGGAAATATCGATCAACAGCGGCTTCCAAGTGAAACTCAATAGATAAGCAAACAGAGAAACCGAATCCACCGTAGAGGTTAAACAAGTGTCAACGCGTCCGCGCGAATAAGACAGCCTCATAGTGCGCATGCGCAAATGGGATCGGTCGCGACTCCGAATCCATGACGCGCGCGCACTTCACTCAGCGTCTACTCGCCAGCGTCACTCGCCTGTGGCCGGCCTATGCGAATGCGGCCTATGCGAATCCTTAATAAAAATTATCAAAAGATCCTATATAATGCATCATGTAACAAAAAACACGTGATATGTGAAATATATATCATATACTACATCATAATCACGTACATCACTAAGAATACATCGAAGCGAAATTCAAATATTTATTAAAAATACTCTTGGCTTTTTAAAGTTATAGGGGATGCGCCGCATCCACCGCATCCATGGACCGCACGCCACTGGTATGTACATACATGCGAAGGGCATAATATCAATGCAATATATCAAACAATGACTATCTCCAATATACCTGATCCAATAACAAACCGAACGACATCCTCCCACTGTCGTCGCAGAATCGGAAAGGAGCACTCTTCGCAGCTTTTGTCGGCGTCAAAGCCTGCTCCGGCACCGTAGCTCTCAGCTCGCGACAGGTGAACCACAAACAGCCACTTTGCGACGCTATAGCAACACGCACGTCAATTGTTTATGAGATGTAACAGCCCTCCGGTAGGCACGTGTTCAATTTACGGTGTGGTTGTGAGCCTCTCGCTTCGGTTCTGGTTGTTTTCCTTCGAGATTGGGGCTCATCCGCGAAACGACCCGCCGATCACAAAGACGACGCCGTAAACGTGCACCGGATCCGGTAATGGAAAGCCCGCGACATATCTCATCCACTTCCCGTCCATTATCCCGTAAGGGGCGCATCTATGTACAGTCCTGTCTGTATATTAAATTTCTGATATGACTTTCAGTTCTCTATTCCCAAAGATGCGAAGAGTCTTAAAAATAAATGCAACAAAATTGCTATGTATGTATGTATGTATATATTTATGTACATATGGACATGCACTAGTAAGTGGCGAGTCATCATTAGACTAGAGCAGTAGCCTTTTCAGTGAGCCGCAGCCCTTTGCATCTGAAAATATGTTCCCGCACCCCATTGAAAAACGAGTTTTGGAATATTTGCACATTGTTGAAATGTTCTAACAATTTTGATGGTTTAAGATTGGAGTTTGAAATATCTTGTCGTTGTGTACCATATTTTTATGTTGTACAAGTGAATCCGTAACCAACGTAATCGTAATTCCACTGGCGTTTTTTTGACATGGCGGGGTTTAGTACGTTATTTAGATTTAATAATTAAAAAGAACGTATAAAATTATAATAATATGTACTTCAAAATTTTGTGTCATTATATCCTATTCGGGCTTTAATCACTGAACAATTAAGTATGTATTTTTGTCTGCTTTAAAATGGTAGATAACCTTTGCAATCCAACTTTCGTGTTTGTACACATGCTAGTCTCAAGAAGTTTTTTTTCTATCCATCTGTCTATCTTTAGTTTTTTGTTATCTGCCACTGTCGCAAAAACAGTATTCCAGTGGAGACGACGGTGTGCAAATTCTGAGAAAACTGTCGTTATTATTTGCTTGAAATGAGGAGAGAGCTTGACCCGATATCCTGCCATAAATTATATTATTTTAATTATACATAGCTACCCAAGCGCTTTCGTCACGAAAGAAATTGGCCGATGTCATCGAATATTAAAATAGTTTTCAAATATCACAAAACTAAATTTATATTGTTAGAAATGCCTCCCGCACCCCCTGATATGCCTTCTCGCACCCCATGTTTAGAATCACTGGACTAGAGGAATTCCAATTTAAAAATATCAACAATTAAATTACAATAAATTCAAATCGGTTTCCATGTTGATATTTTTCACTCGTATTAGTGAAGTTCGGAAACCGGAAACCGCCCTACCTGTGGTAGTGGTAGTGGTAGTGAATTGTTATGGTATGGTCCACCATGTCGTTTGCTTGCACGGACTCGCCGTCTCAATATTATGTTCCCTTCACGATACTAGTTCACGAATTGTTATGTAAAGGCGTTCGAAGACAAAACTTTTTATTTTTATTTTACTCGTCTCTTCAAGCATTTATTAAATTATAAATAAGAATATTCAGATTTTTGTCTATCAAACATCATTCTAAACTATTTTTATTTTATTTTTTGACTAAAAACAATTCCCTCAGAACAAATCAAAATACAAATAACTTGGCATTAGAATATTGCATTCTAGATCGATTGTTCGACAAATCATTCAGAAGCTTAAGTTTTGAAAACAAACAAGACGTTATTAAGAGAATTGGGCTACTTAGGATATTTATGCACAAAAATGAAAAATTGTATTCATGACTTCAAGACAAACTATTGTAATTCGAAAATTAAAAATATTTTTATATTGTCAATACCTAGTCCCCTGTTATAAAAGTCACAGCACGCCACTGGTACTAGTATTGAGTCCGTTGATACATCAACGGATAGTTTTGTATAGCCGTATTTTGCAACAAAACAAAATACACATCTGAATTTGAGCCATCGATTAAATAAAACATAGTTAGCGATCGATGCAAAGTACATATCAAACAGATTAAAAATGAACGAATTCCAATCTGACCCACTCTAAATATAACTACATACATACATATTTATGTACATACATACATTTACAAACAAACTACGTTTTGTAATAATATACATAATATAATATTATTAGTTTAGAGTTAGTAATAATATTCGGATAAAAATTTTAGAGTATGTAATTTTAAAAACTTATCGTCAAAACATTATCAACAGATTTGGTAACTTACAAATTGTGTGTATGTATTATTGCTTCCAATCCCGAAAGGTTACTTCAGCACCGGGATTACGGTTCTGGGAATTTCCGATCCCGGGATCCCGGTGCTAGCACCGGGATTTCAAATGTACAAGAAAAAAAGTTCAATTGCATGTTTTCATATTTCAAAAACGTATAATCGCATTTTGCACTCTCCTGATGTTTCACGCAAAAAATACTCCCATATTGGCTTACTAATTTTGGGAGTTTGGCTACATTCTTTAAATTTTCCGTTCGCATCCATAAATTTCTAAGTAATTTAATTTTATTAATTTTATTTAATTACATTTTCACATCCGAAAATGTAATTAAATAAAGTAAAAAACATCGCTTTGATTCATTGATTCGTTTTTACATATAGTTTGTACCTTCTAGTAATTATTCATCGAAACAATCCACCTAATATAAAAAAAAACTACAATTACATTTACTTTATGTAAAAAATTCGGATGTGACCAACCTACGACTTTATCTATATATTTGATGAATATAAGAAGGATAAAAAACAAAATTCGATAATCGAACATATGTACATACACGTTCACACATACCGGCTATGAGCATTTTCAATACAAATTGAACACAAATGTAGGAAAACTTACACAAGACAAAAGTTCTACTTCCGACCAAAAAAGAATACAAATATAAATTTTCAGCTAAATATGTTAAGGGCGTGGAAAAAATCGTTGTCACAACATTTTTGACTTTTCTAAGAGGAAAAAATCCCGCTTCCGGTTATGAATTTAGTGATTCATAACCGGAATTCATATTTAGTGATTTAATCCAATATTTTTTCATCACATTGATACAACAATTTTTATGTGAAGAGCACACATGTTAAAGGGGTCGAAAAAATATTGGAAGAAAAAGTTGAACAAGAGTAAACTGCCACTTCCGGTTAATAGATGCTTACCAACTTTTATACATAACTTGGTATTAAACTTAAAACTCTAGATATAAAATTTAAGTTCAATAAATTAAAGGATTTCTTAGAAAAACATGAAAAAAGCTTGATTCTCTAAATTAAAAATACTACTTTCATACCATTTCGTGGAAACGGCAAGCCGGCGTCGAAACGGGTGGAAGAAAAGGGTGGCAAACAAATGGACTATAACTCTCATTGCTCATCCCACCATTTTTCATTATATAATAAAATGTTTTATGTTTTTTTCCATATTATTTTGGGAAAATAATATTTTTAAAGGAATTTCTGCCAGCACCGTAATTACGGTATTCAGACTAGTTTCAGCACCGGGTTTCACGGTACCAGAAAACACCGGGATCCCGGCATTGGAAGCCTTAGTATGTATATTAAAATATATGTATGTATGTAACAAAATAACCAGTAGATTCTATGACAGAATCAATAATAACCATACTAACACACTTGTGAAGAGTATCGGTGATTATGTACAGCAAAATGTCTTTACCCTTCAGGTATAAACACAGATTACCTAAACACAATCTGCTTTAGATCGTTGACTTTAGAGAGTCTTTAATTAATATTATGTATTATGAGCATTTATAAGAATTGTAAATAGCTTTTTGAGCTCTTTTTTCTATTATGCTGTACATTAATAATTAGAATAATATAATACTATGATTACTAACAAAATTAAATTATAATAGTAAAATAGAAAATGATCAGTAGATCAGTAGCTATTAAAATAGATATAAGATGTATTGTGAACATAATTTCGTAATAATAAAAAGCATTTAAAAATCAAAAAATCAAAATAATATACATATGTATATGTTTGTATTTAGGCATACACAATACAGTGTGGATATTTGTAGAAAAGCAATAATCCTGCAAGAATAATAAAGAGCTTTGCTTTAGCAGCTTATCGACTTATATTAGATGTAATTCAATTATCTGCCACCGAAAGTTTTATTGAATCTTCGAGAAACTCACTTGGGAGTCTCACAACTTTAAAATCGTTTGTTAACCTCCAAATTATACTCGAGTAAAAGCACTTTCAATAAAACGATGTGCCGTTCACATAATATTATATGATATAGAATTTATTTTCTAAAGTACCGCTATTTCTTTACATTGTTACAAAAAAGCATGTTTTCCCTACAAAAAACAATAATAAATTTTACTCATACATATTACTTTCATCGAAAGCGGCGCAAAATTGAGCTTACAGCCCCAACAATAAAGCTTAAATTTATAACAACCGTTTGAGAATATTGAATAGAAATGTGTTTTTTTTTTTCAGAAAAAAACTCCCATCAAGAAGATGGACGAAAAAAACTATTTTAAAAGTCGACAGCGAACATAAAGATAATGGTATACGAAGTGAGAGAGATTGCGCACGTTCATGTTTTCTATCATAAATACTTGTAGGTATATATATAGTTTATCGCTCAAATACCCAAATTAAAAAAAAATACTCAAATTCTTTATCTCGTTTTATGTAATATCTGCAATTTGAATTTAGTGAAAAAAAAAATAACTGAAAAATGGCTATGCGTACACATTAGGCAAACCGTTCACAGATTAACGATTCCATCTATCAACCGTTTCGGCAATTAAGTTTTTGGCATCTTTAGTCCAAGAAAATGGAATCGACCACCCCCTAAAATACCACTAATGGATGCAATAAATCTGTGGGTAATCCTTTACAAGTCGATTGATATCTTCCCCGTGAAAGTAATACAACGAATTAATTAATCCTTTATTCGGCGACTGATTTACAATGGGGTGCTTTCATGTCACGTGAGGTATTTAAAGTTTTCAATGGGGGAAAACGATCGTGCCTTGAAGCACGTAGAGCACAGTGATCGACGGGAAACCCCAAAATTTTCATAAATATAATTTCAGAATGATTATCATAAAAATAAACAAATATAATATTCGAAAGAAAATCTGCTGTCGTTAATCTTTGAATAATTTAAAACGAGTATCTCTATTTGGGTGCACTAGTCACGACTAGACAAGGTCACCTTTCTCAGAGCGACTATTAAATTTTTAAAATATTTTTTAGATGGCTGTGATTTGCAAGAGAGCGTGATGAATACTCTCGGTACGCACAATATAAGGAGGGCCCCCTCCCGAAGGGCGCGTCTCATGAGTCGTTTTAAACGCAAACGGGCCATAAGGAATTTAGATGAACTTTCTATAGGTAGAATAGGACCTTTCACAAATAAATAGCACTTAATGCTAGAATTTACGGCCGGCCCCCCCATTCTTTGGGATTAAGGTTAATGGAACGTTTTTTTTTCTCTTCTTTGTCGCATAAGTTATTCACAAGGTGACTTACGGCAACTTTTATGGGGCACGACTCTCTTTTTACCTCGACTACCAACGATACTAAGTCGCCGAACGTAATTAATAATTTAAAATTCGCGGTGACGCGACGGGATCGATTTAAATAATACAATAGGAAAGTAGAGAAAATGGTTTGTCTCGGGCGGGAATCTACCGGGAAATCGAGAGAAAACCCAATGCCTATTTTCCTTCGCTCGCCACGGGAAAACTAACCACACAAGTTAATGGCATCACAAATCGGTTTTTCGACAAGTGAAAATAAATATTTAATAGATTTATAATGTTGAGTTATGATTTAAATTATTTTTAAGTTCTAATTTAAATTCTACAGCTTTAGTGGTTGTTTGTTATGTAGCATTGCATTAATAATAAAAAATGTAATAAAAACTTATTAAAAACAAAAATTTGATTTTTATCACAAATGTAAGACGCAATTTACACAAAGAGGGGATCTTTTAAAATCCAAAAAATAATAAAGAAACGGAAAAGGTCCAAAAGCGCCCTTATATTTCCGGTTCGGGCGCGGAACGAGCGACTTTAACCGGCTTAATTTCGAGTGCAGTCATTACGCTCAAGATTCAGTCGAGCGCGGCGCATTTTTCCTCCGTTGAGTTTTTCCGGCGAAAGAAAAACCCAAAGAAAGAGAGAGCATCGTCTTGCAGATGACGACGACTGAAACGCCGCGGGCTACACACACCGCGAAGGGTGTGGCGGGGGGCGGGAAAGGGGGCCCTCTTTAGGGGGCGGAGGACTCATCAGCGGGGCTTAGCCCCTGCTCTCGGTAAATGAGCTGTTTGTTCCGAGCCGAGACGCATTATGAGTGTAGCATTCGTCGACAGGCGCCAAAAATAAAATACTGAACCTCGAACTATGCATACAAAGAAAAGTTTATCATTAAAATTCATTAAATTCGAATACGTTTTTTATGGAATTATATAATACATTGTAAGGCTGTAATACCTGGTTTGAAATGAATGACTAAAATCTATTTTTTTTTTTTTTTTTTAATAATTGAAGTAAATTACAGGACATGACATTACAATGATCTAAATACATTAACGTTTATTGATGACCAAAATGAGCAATATAGCAAAGTATAAAAACGATCGGATAAAAGATAAGAGATATAAAAAATGACTTCTTAAACGAAAACCATGTGAACTGTATAAGAGATATGTAAAAATTAGAATCGGAATGAAACGCATCACTAGATTGGATCGATAAGAAACATCATCCTCAAACGTCTCACTTCTGTACTCATGTCAAAATAAAACAGAAGATTTTGATGCAGAATAAAACACACACAACATGAATAGCAGCACACAGAACAAAATGTACATAAGTACAAATAGTAAGAGACCACTATGTGTTACATGATGATAACCAAACTTTCATACGTCAACAACACACACACACACACCACAAAAATTTCGATTAATTTTTTCAAACGAACGCTTACATATATGTATGTAGGTACACACTGAAACCTTTTGAAATCGACATCCCGCTCGGGGAACGAACGACTTTCCACTTGTTTCCCCGCACTTTTTTGCAGTTCAATTAATTGGACCGGGCAGAGTCGGATCGGTCTGCGTCATTCATACACGACGACGACGACTACCAACCGGCGCAAATTGTTTGCGGGCGACGCACTCTATGTAGGTTCGAGTACCGGGTGTGCCAGCACCAATGGCCCCGGTAATTGTGGCCAGCAATTAACTCTGGCCGAGGAGATGAGGGCTCGGAGCGCACGCGAGCGGAGCCCGGCGGCCACGAGTGACGTGGAAAACGATTGGAAGGGTGAGAAAAGGGAGGCAGAGCAATACCGTTCGGACGCACGACCAATATAAATTTTACATACATATGTGTACATACCATTATGCATACATACGGCTGCAATGTTATTCCTTTGCTAGGTTTCGAATCCAACCGCCGCTAACCAATTACGAGATCCGAATCAAAACCCCGCACGGTGGTCTGCTACCATATAACACTTCAGAAAACTCCAACTGAACGCGATAGTGAACGTAAACGATATGAAAATTGCATTGTACGTACAGACAAATGTATGTTAAATTATAATATACTAGTGGCGGGGGGAGGAGCGGTGGTGGCCGCGAGGGTGGCGTCCGGGCACCGGTGGGCGGGGGGTGCCGGGGGCCGCCGGGAGCCGCCGGATTCTGGATTTGTTTTTGTTTCGGATACGGACTCCATTTTCAGTTCCGGATACCGATCCCTGTTTCAGTTCTGATTTCAGATATCTGTTTTACTTCCAATTCCGATTAATTATTACGTATTGTAACTTTATTTAAAATCATGTATCAATTTGTTTCCGAAACCACCCGTTGAAATTTCAACGTGCACAACACTATGTGGCAGTGCGTCGACCAGTATAGAGATTTCAAAAAAGCAAATTTTAAAACACCAGGAGTATATGATGTGCTTAGAGATATTTAATAAGATAAATACACGCGATCAAGAATCACAGCCGATCAAAGTGAAGTGGTCCACGTGGACTAAAACCATTGACCAATAGGTGCATTTTAAGCATCCGCTATTTTTACGCCGATAATTTATGTGCATATATTAAATTCGATGAACGCGACTTAATTCATGCGCATATATTAAGTCGGTGAACACGATATTATAGGTACCGGTCTCCGTGACGGGCCCGAATGTGAAACGCCCGAAAACGCAAATATCGGAAGGCAAAGATCGAAAATTGAAAGATCTTAAGTCGAAAGATAAAAAAAGGGTGCATGGTAAACGGTATATACTCACTTAATTTGCGCGAGCAGGATACAACAGGAACAAGAGTAACAGGCTTTTCCTCCCGTATTAATGTGTGCGCACAGAATACATATGCGTACTTAATAATACTATAGGTACATATGCGTGTTTAATAATAATAATAATAAATGCCTAATAATTGAGCGCCGAGCGACGTCAGGCCGATCGATGGGTGACGTCATCGTCAGATGAGCTTGGCGGGAGCGTACACACATTCACGAAGACACACACACACATTCATCATTTCAAAAGGGTGAACGGTGTATTAAAACGCGTGCGCGCCTATAAATTACCTTCCACTATATTTATATATAATATATAACTTTATTTTAATTCGTGTATCAATTCCTTTCGCGCCGGAGGTGTCGGGGGCGCGGAGGCGCTGGGGGCGTCGGGGGCGCTGGGGCCAAAACCACCCGTTGATATCAACGGGCACAACACTGGTATAATATAAATAAAAATAAATTCGGGTGTGACCAACCCATGACTTTATCTATGTATAGGAATATAAGAAGGTTACAAAACAAAATTCGATATTGAACTAATAACTATGATAGCGATACAAATTGAGCGCAAATATATGCAAATACTTGCACAAGACAAAAAACCTACTTCCGGTTGTCAGATTTTGTTCAAATTTTTTTTATTATTTAAAATCAGTATAAATATTATACACATTAAATATCAAAAGGATAAAAATAATATAAAAGGTCAAAATAAAATAATGAAATATTGTTTTAAAAAAAAATACTATTTCCGGTTTACAAATTCTGACCAAATCATTATCAAATCTAAGTTAGTACATAAAGAATACAAATATAAATTTTCAGCTTAATACGTTCAGGGGTGTGGACAGGATCCAGGCGACAACATTTCTGACCTTTCTAATAGGAGAAAATCCCACTTCCGGTTCATTAAATTTGGTGATTTTATTTTTTATTTTTACTTAAAATCACTATCTTTATTATACACAATAAATATAAAGAAGATTAAAATAATTTAAAAGGTCAAAATAAAATAATGAAAAAATAATTAAATATTGTTTTAAAAAAAAATACTACTTCCGCTTTACGAATTCTGACCAAAATGTTATCAGCTCTAAGTTAGTACATAAAGAATATAAATATAAATTTTCAGCTTAATACGTTCAGGGGTGTGGTCAGGATCCAGGCGACAACATTTTTGACCTTCCTTCCGGAAGCTTCCGGAAAGGAAAAAATCCCACTTCCGGTTTATTAAATTTAGTGATTTTTTTTTATTTTAATCACATTGATACAAGAATTATACTTGAATTTTTTCGTGATGACCACACATGTTTAAGGGGTCGAAAAAAATAGTGGAAGAAAAATCGAACAAGAGTAAACTGCCACTTCCGGTTGACAGACGCTTACCAAATTTTATACATAGCTTGGTATTAAGCTTAAACTGATGGATATGAAATATCAGTTCGATAAATCAAAAGACTTTTGAGAAAAACATAAAAAACCTCGATTCTCTAGAGTAAAAGTACTACTTCCGGTTCAGATAAAAATATTTAAAAAATATAAAATTATAAAAATGATTATTTCTTGTACATGTAAAAAAAATTCAGTCCGATTCAGTTAGTAGATTGGGAGAAAATCGTATTCAAAAACTTAAAAAAAGAGGACACCTATAAGGGGAGGTACCATTTCCGGTCAACTTAAAAATTTGAAAAAAATGTACGTAGTGTCGATAAGAATTTCAGTAACCGATTCTAAGTTTCGGTTTGATAGAATTAACGGTGTTGAAAAAATCCTTAAAATACACAGACACACACACAGCCATACACACATTTTTTCTAGATCATGAAAACGTGATCAGTAATCGATTCTGAGTTCGAATCAGTCAAAATCTCGAGTTCGAATACTACATACATAGATAAAGTAAAAATATTCCAATATAAGATATCTATTAAATTGTTGGAATAATTTCCTTTCACGATTTAGAAAAAAATATTCAAAATTTTCAGAGGCAAAATTTAACATTGTAACGAAGATATCATTGATTTAGACTATAGCAATGCATTGAGATGTAGAAAAAAGGATTTCGATTCGCTCAAAGCATTTGAAATGTTTTTAGCGCGACAAATCTACGACACGCAACCCTCCCAAAAAGCGGGGATTACTGTATAAGTAAAGTAAAAAGGATTGCCGTTTCTTTTTTAATAATTCCTTTGTATCATTTGGAAACGCAAACATTCCTACGAAAAAAAATTATCTCAAATTCCTAAAAATACATCACCGACAAAATCTTTACAAATCCGTACCACAGTTAAGTGTTTTAACGCAATTAAGTGTTTTATATTATTTTTTATAAAATGAAGTATTATAATTTGACGATATTATACAAATCTCGATATTCTATGTATATGAAAACGGAATACTTGGGTTAGAAATATGACAAGGGTGGTTAATGTAATGGTGAGAGTAAAGAAATTGAAATGGCAATGGGTGGGTCACGTAACTAGTAGAACGGACGATAGATGGACGAAAGAAGTGCTCGAATGTTACCCGAAAAAGTGTAAAACGGTGCAAGGAAGGCAACAGGGGAGATGGGCGAATGAATGAAGAATGAGAGTTGCTCAAAACAGAGACGAATGGAAGCGTTTTGGAAAAGCCTTCATCCAGCAGTAAATGATGAATGATAATAATAGTGTTATACATAATATGTTTATTCACAGAATGCTGAAACAGACAGTTGGAATACATATGTATGTACATATCAATATCGGTTATTCGTATATCCCGATACGGGGCCCCTAGAGTAGCCTGGGCCCTGGAATGATTAAATGAAGCAGTTCAAATATATTACTAAAAATCACTTAAGACAAATGAAGATGAAAATGAAATGATAAATTTACAATTACAGCAGTTAAAAATCTAATCCATAAAAAGTCCAAACAAAATAAAAGTTGAAAGTCAAACAAAATAAAAAATACACATTCCAAATTGCATAATACATATATAATACATACATATATTGTTATACCCAACTGACTCGCTTCGGGATTTTTATATAGAAAAATTCTACATTTCTAACCACAGAATTGAGTACTCACATATGTATGTAAGTACATATATACATACATATTTACATACACAGTAGTCATGAAAACATCTCTGTATGTCTGGCTATTTTTTTTGACCTGGTCCATAGGTATAGAGGTGTACCAATAAACGCCTAATAATATCTAAGCCACGGGTGGATTTGAGAGGTGACCCTTATCGACCTAGCCCAACTAAATGTAACGTATCGTAACGGTCGAGTGACACAATCGCGTAGGTGTGGTTCTGTATTATTTCATAGTCGCGGATTAAACTGAAGGACGTCTGAGATGTGACATTCAATATTTAATTCATCTTTGAAACACAATTAATAATTTATACAATTTTGCTTGGTACGCTTTGTGTAATTTGTTACGCGTATTCGAATCGTACAGTGTTTATACTTCACTACGCATACGTAAGCATATCATATTATACATATCCAATCATTCAATATATGTATTTACATAATATTTCATTCATTCGATCGTGCTTAAGAAAATTCACAAAAGAATGATGATAAATTTAAATACCATGTTAAGATTTATATCGTCTACATACGGGTGCACCTCACGGGATCGAATGTGAAATGCACGAAAAACCAAATATCGGAAGGCAAAGATCGAAAATCGAAAGATCTTAAGTCGAAAGATCAAAAAAAGGGTGCATGGTAAACGGTGCATACTCACTTAATTTGCGCGAGCAGGATACAACAGGAACAAGAGGAACAGGCTTTTCCTCCCGTATTAATGTACGCGCGCAGTATGTATGTACGTGAGTATGTACCGTTTACCATGCACCTTTTCTTTTTGATCTTTCGACTTAAGATCTTTCGATTTTCGATCTTTGCCTTCCGATATTTGGTTTTTCGTGCATTTCACATTCGATCCCGTTGGGTAGACCCGTATGTATATCAATATCAATTGATATGTATGTACATATATCAATATCTTTGAAGATTTTTAAAACACATTTTACTTAACCATTTCAAACATTCGTAATATTTGCATTGAGAACGGCTTTATCTCCATGTTAATAATAATTATTGACGAAAAATAAATTGAAAAACTGACAGAAGATGATCGATCTGCGTTTCATAATCTTCCAGATCGTACCAATAATGATAACCATACTCTTAATTATACGGAATAATCATTTTTTTCTCTTTTGACCGGGATTTGAACTGGTAAACATGTCCTTTAAAGTATTTTTCGGTATATAAAAATTAGACAAATTCCCATTTAATGTATGTAGATAGTAAATCCGAAATAATGCATATTTTTCAACGATGCATGCTGGTCAAATTTAGAAGCCGATCTGATATTGACACAAGAGTTAATCAGCGACCGTTATGGAGGTACAGGGGTGGAGGATAAGCGGTCCAAGAGCGACGGCCGGGTCAGTTGCGGGCTAGTTGTTGACCGCAGGCTGTCGGAATCAAAAGCCTCGAGGATAATAACTATTTTGATAGTGACCGTAGTAGAACTTGCACAGTTTGGGATTGGGGTAGGTACTACCACCGAGGCTACGAGCAGGGGGTGGAGCAGACTCTGATGGCCAGCAATACCTAATTTGCTATGTTTGAAGTGACTTAATATCCAGGGGATTAGCGTGAAGGCGGGATAGGAGTGGGAGGCAGATGAGGGAGGGAGGCAGGAGGCTGAATGGGTGGGTTAAAGGGCTATTAAAACCACAGCAGATGTACCCCGAACCCTCTATAGCTGAAAACCGCAACGCTATGAAGGATTTACTATAGTTGGAGGGAGATGAGGGAGTGTGGGGTCGATGCCAACGGTCACCTAAGAACAAGGAACCAAATTAATATTTGATGCATTCAAAGACACATAGAATTTCTACTTGAGAACAAGATGCACAAAAATGTCAATTTAACAGTTTCATATGCCTATGTGGTGTTAACGACAAATATTCGTTTTTAAAAGTACGGAAATATTATACACCCGTGACTTTTCAAAATAGTAGAAACCTGTTGAATGTACATACATATTATATTATATGACGTTCATTTTGCAATAAAGGCTATTTTATAAATGTTGTAAAATTTTTTATACGTTTTAACGTTTTAAAATATTGAAATAATAAATCTGCATCCATACACATGTACATGTATGTGAGGACTTATGTATATATGGATGTACGTATTTGTGAGAAATGTAGCAGTTAAAATACGTTTTTTGCCGTTTTTTTCATTAAAATATTCCTCTCACATTATTATACAGTTTTTGAAATAAATATAATTGTATAAAATCTTTAAATGTGACACAAAGATACTAAGTAAGCATTTTTGCTTTTATCTATCCCAAATATCAAAAATCAATGTAATCATAATAATGACACAGTATCATAATAAAAATAAAAAATTATGACAAAATATGTGTACATCTCAACATATTTATATGGATTTTGAATTTCATTCGTTAAAATTATAGGAAAAAAATGATTACAAACTATTATAAAGAGAATTTGACATAATTTTATTTGCAGTGCTGAAAAATTTCACAACCAGTGAATTTTGAATAGATTAATACAAATTTACCAATTTAATTTATTGAATAGAATACATGTATACATAATTTATACTTTCCGAGAAACCCATATGTGATACAATATTAGTAAGAGTGTCTATTTCTTTGGAATACATATAATGTTGTACTAGAATGAGATAAAATTAATAAAATTTAAGCATGTTTGGCGTTTGTTTTTCCGGGAAAACTAGCAGCGATGCTGTTCGAAACAGGGGTGATTTTAACCCCCTCCTCTCAGTCTCCGGGTAATATTCAAGTCTACGCAGCAGCCGCAATTGAAATTAATCGATACAGGGGAACATCATTACTTATTGTCAACCGAGAGTGAAATTAATAAGCTTTTCGGCGAAAAAGCTACGCATTCCCTCGCAGCTCGCTCCGTCCAAACATATATTTCCACTACATAATACGCCCGCGTCGAGGGCAAGAAATAGCCATAAGCAATAAAGATAATAGTTATTCCCCGGCAATAACTATTAGCTTCGCAGACATGACGTTGTAATGGGGATCGGAACTAAAGACCCGTATTAAGCCTTCGTTCCTTTTTCCTCGACTCATTTACTTTTCAATACTTTTCCTCGCTAAATACACAAACATTTTTGCCAGAGATAGGTGGAGGAGAGGAGCACCCGCTTGTTTTTCCCTTTTCACCGTGCCTCTAAACACATATATAAATAGAGCAATGATCGTTTTAGAAATGGACGCATCGAAAATATAATATAATAAGCAGTGCCAGCCTTACACTCAATGACGCCCTCGGGCAATTATTTCTAAACACCCTCAGAAAAAAGTTTCGCCTTTGGCGTTCTAATCTAAAATTTTGTATGGCTTTTGGCGCTCTAGATTTAAATTTTAAAGCGTCTTTGGGGCATCGAGCGGCGCCCTAATATATTTCATTATGCCTCAATATTACTGCTGCTTCACGCGATTCAACCAGAAAGGTCCCGACATTACATCATCATCGCCATCGTCCAATCTTGCAAATATACCATCGATGACTGTCAAACTGTACTCTGCAGCCCTTCTTTGTAGTAAATGTTGAGATTACACACGCTCGGCGAACAAACCAGCATGTACAAATGGCTCGTTCGCCACACACCATTGGGGCGAATGATTAGCAATGCTCCGATTTCAAATAGCATGTAATATGTAGTATGCTCATTATGAATAGTAAGATCAATCTCGTATTTTTCCGCCTACCACCTACATATGTATGTAGTTATCTAGAATAGAGAATAGCAAAGCGCGTACCCATAGAGATCGGCGAACGTAAATTCAGGGGGTAATGTAAGCCCTCCCGAAAGATAAGAGCGTTGAATTAAATGCATGTCGACGGGGGTGCATTAACAACAACTACACATTGGGACGCCGAACAAAGGTGCATCGCGCATTCGTTACGTCACGTAATCTAGCGCTCGGCCTCGCTAAAACTTGCTAAAAACGAGCCATTGTTTCTTCCACATTCAGCCCCGTTGAACACGGAGAAAACCCGGAATAGGGGGAGCGGGGGCTGGAAGAGATGTACATCCGCGAATAATGCGGGAGACAGCGGGAAAGGACCGGGACGGGGTGGAGGATGGGGACGAGACATAACACTTCTCCCTCCCGCCCCCCCCCCCCTCCGTTAATTAAATTGCATACAAAAACGTCCCCTGTGCTCCGTGACAATTGCACACGTGAAAGCGGAGCGCTCGCTTGCTCTATGTAGACTTTTTACTGTTGCGGTCCGTCTCGGAATTAATTTCTCGTGTGATACCCTTTTTAATTGTGCGGAGAGATAAATTTGCACGGCAAAATTTACTTTGGACGGCGAGGGAAAAAAACGCGTCCCTGTCACTGATTAATTAACCTTTGCGAAACGCGTTTTTAATTAGTTTCGTGTCGACGCGAACATGTCATTTGTTGAACGCTCTCGTCGTCCTTTCCAACCCATCAATTTAGTACGACAATATTTTTCATTGCATTCCTTATTTTATATTTGTCCAAATCGTGTCTTAAAATTTATCGTCCAAAAGAAAAAATACATTTTTTTCATCCAAAATATGTTATAATTAAATCAAGCAATCTTGATGTAGGTACATAAATATGCGAAATCGTTAGGACCTTCATTTTTCTCGAATACAAATCGCAACTACCTTTCAGTCTTCCAATTTTTATTTGCAATCTAGGCTTGGAGATGCATTCTTTTTATTTTTTAAGATTATATGTTTTTTTTATTTGACCGTTAATCTATTGATGTGCTAAGCTTTCGCTGATGATAGTTTTATTCATCTTTCAAATATACATATATTCATATCCTATCATATCATATCGGAGACTGCAAGAATGAGAGTTGATCTATTTGATGTCCATAAAATTATAAATAACGATTACAATTGCCGATAAAACTCCTTATGTTTAACAACTACTCTCATCTCTTTCTCTCAGACTCCAAAGAGATATTTACAATAAAATAATTAGAGAATCCCTATTTTCAAATAGAGTGGTTAAATGTAATTTAATAAACTGTTAATTTTCCCAACAAAATAAATAAATAAATTTTGGAATAGTCTATCCAATGAATCTATGGCTTCTAGTAATTTAAACCTTTTAAAAAATAAACTTGATGATTTCCTTAAAATAAATGAGTTTTTCTAGTTCTTCCCTTTTAAGTTTATCGTTTGTATTTTCTCTTGTTTATTTTATTTTCGTTTATTTTGATTTGATTTTTTTCTTTTAATTATCTTATTTGATGTACATATTTCCGTACTACTGTATAATTATCGAACCCCTTGGGTCCATCAACTTTGCCATCTATCCCAAGTATTCTTAAATAAATATCCAAGCGAAAAGCTTAAATGAAATATTTGTGGGTATTCAATAGTTCGCCTTTCTTGCTCAGCACAAGAATAGTCCAAATATTGGAACGGATAATAAAATTAAATGATTAGATGTCCATATTCCATTTGTAAAATCTTCATCGAAAAGTGGAACAATACATGGCCTGTTTATTGACAAATGTATCAGGTATTGCCTTTTTGTATGAAGATACTACATACAAAAAGGCAATACCTAGTACACCAGGTAGCAAATATTACAAAAGCGCCTGCCCCATTCACCAATATAAAGAGGATAACGGTTTTTTGCGGGAAACCTGATCTATACATCTCTATAATGAGTCCACAATCATTCATCGAAATCAATACGAAAATCCAACGTCAGATTTAATTTTAATTATAATTTTATTTTTATTTAATTAAATCTTTCTACTTAAAGACATATAGTAAAAACTACGCCGACCTTCGATCAAATCATCATCTTCGGAGTGCATAGAATCTAGTCTGGAGAAGTCGATTCCCCTACGTGCATGCGGCTTTCCTGAGGATATTATTACATTACAAGAGCAATCTTGTCGTCGAGAAGTTCGTGGGTGCACATCGGTGCATCGTGCGTGGGCGGCAAACACAAGACAGAAGACACGTCGGACGACCGTTTGACAAGCCTGAGTTGAATTTTAATTCGATCGATGGATACAAAAAATAAACACGTGACATCGGCCTGACCCCGACCATACACGTGTATTCTTGTGTGTACAATCTTATGTAAACGCCATCGGCGATCGACTGAAACCTCACTCGGCCCGACTTGTGTGCACACTCGTTGCTTTCAGTTGATCTCCCTCGTCTCAAATTATGTTTAATAAAGTATGTCAATATTTATATAAATCATATTTTACAGCTTGGTAAGAAGAAGATGATTGTTTGTAATCGTAGTGAAATACCTACAATATTTGTAGATTGAATTCCGAACTAAAATTATTTTCATTAATTCCAAGTCGAGGGTTTTTTCAAAAACTAATAATATCAATGTAAAAATTTTAAAACATACAAAACAATTAAAATCAAAAATGGCTCTAGCCCCATCTGTATATAATAAAGTATATGTATGTATTTACAAAATACACACATTTATATCATTCTAATGAATGTTTGCGGTTTGCTCTTTATCTTTATGTATAAATATCGCTTTATTATATCCGCGTACGATGTTCTTTTTTTCATCTTTATGAAACTGCTATTATATAGAATAAATTAAGCATTATGTTTCCCCATCGAGCCACACTGGCATAGTATAATACGACGATCGATAAAAGAATCAGTTTTGCGGACATTTCTTCTTTATTTAACTGCTTTTTGTGGGTCAACGACGCGTCCAGCATTCATTATTACGAATCACTTGTATACGTCTCTCCAAAACTGCCATATGTGCTCGTTTTTACGTGCATACATATATAAACACGTCCGTATATGTGTACATACATACATAATATGATAAATACACGACAGTATTTATTTACGTGCGATATGAACGCATGCAGAATACTTCATACATACAATATTTACCAATCAAATATTATCGAATTTATAGTATAATATCATAAAGGTGCGTTCGTGCAGATGTCAACCGTTCAAATAAGTAATCGTCAATAAACATTCCATATGTGTGTACATATTTGCATTTGCATATTGTATGTAGTTGGCGTTTGAGAACTCGCGAACGTTAATTTGAGAGCCATTTATAACAGTCCCTGTGGCGCAGAGGATAGCGCGTTGGACTTCTAATCCAAAGGTCGTGGGTTCGATCCCCACCAGGGATGCTTTCTTTTTTTTCAATTAAAATATGTTTTTTGTATTTCAATAAGGCTAAAGAATAAATATGCGTACTTTTAGTAATTATTTATTTTAATTTTCATATAACTGTTTCATATATGTAAACCATTCTACAGACGTCTATATATGCACATATGTACATACATATGTCGTATATGTGGTATATAATAAATTTAAAAAAAATCATCAAAAATTGACATGTAATCGAATTTATTGAATTATTATAATGATAGATATGATTAATAGTGTTTGAATTTCATACACAAATAAATCAAAGCGAAAAATGAAAATAAAATAAAAGTATGGACAATTTAACGTTTTTATTTATAAAGTAATTTAAAATCATGATTTTTATAAAGCAGTTATTAAATTCAATCTTATTATTGGATTTACTTCAATAAACAAAAATAAATTTAAACGGAATTTTTATGGGGGAATTTTCTCATCTATTTAAAAAAAGTTTGACACAAATTTGATTTAATAAAACAATCGCCTTCATATTTTTCCCGAAAATATCTCTTTGACTCTTTTCGTATTTCATTTTAAATTTTTAACAAAATAATCTAATTTCATTAAAACCGCTAGCTTATGTACATCACTTATCTCACTTAAGCCAAACGGTGTTCAACACGTAATCTCATAAGCTGAAAATATTATAAACATTAAAAATTTTATCAAATTAAAAATATCGCATTTAAATCGAAAATCTCCTAAGAAAACTTTTAATTTTATTTGGCAAAAAAAAACTATTTTCCCACATACTTACTCAATAGTACATTTATAAAAGATATTAAAAAATGAAATAAAACCACTTTATGAGAATAACGGATAATAATCGTAAAAAAATATTAATCGATTCGTTAATAACACACAAATTAAAAAAAAGATACAGCCTCGATTATACATATGTAGGTACATAATTATGCATATTTTTTTTTTATATACTAATAAACTATTATGTGAATCGTTTTTCTACATTCAACTACACAAATACATACGTACACTCATTACCAGGGTAAAAACAATCGTTCAAAATTGAATGCATCCAGTTATAATCGAATTAAGTCATCCATCAGCATCATATGCTTCCAACCACACACATACACATACATACATATTATATCGTATTTGTATAGATTACAGATAAGTCACAGTCCAAAGTGAGCCACGGGCAGATTTTTGTGATGCAAAACGGCATTATTGGATGATCCGGTATTCTGCGGCAGACAGGCAGTCGCCGGACGAGGGGCAACATCAAAAAGGTTTCAAAAACCAATATTGCTGACAGGATATTGCGAAAATCACTTCCTGCGAATGAAAACCACTCGCCGTCCCGGTCGCCCCAGTGCCCGGGGGCGCCGTTCGCATCCCTCTCCCGCGCCAATAGTGTTTTCCTCGGAAATTTGAATACGTCTTGGACGGACGACTAGATCAAATCGCGTGTGAGAAGCGCGCGCCTACACCCACCCCCCACCCCACCACCCACTCTCTTGTAAACACGGAACCTTTGAGTCGAGCACACCCCCGATGCTCGCACAGGGTCATCCGCATCCCTTATATATTCAATTTAAAATTTGCACATGCGAAAAAAAAGGATGAATAAGACACGACGCGCAAGCAAGTCACTCTCGTTTGCACATCGCACTGACAACCATACTACACATTTAACGATCATAAACAAAATTCTTCATACGGCCTTAATGGAATCGTTCCTTTTGTTTAAATGATTTCTTTCGGAAAAATAACCGCGCTGTAGTTTTTTATATAAAGGTTGATTTATTTCATCGCTATCACCTGACCTGTACATTCTGAATATAAATATGAAGTTATTATTGAAATTGACAAGAGTTTCATTTATTTGTCATTAACACGATTGCATACAAAGTTTCAAACATTTTTCCAAATTTTCAAACAATTATTATTGATGCAAAGCGTCATTCTTACACTATACTACATATGAAGCAAAACGCATATGTATTTATGTAAATACATACATACATAGATATTTTCACCATTCGAAAGGTTAAGTACCTCTGTTTAATTAATATTTGGCATGGAATCATAAATATTGTAAAAACAAACTCTCTATAAACTGAAGCTGTTGTTTTGAGACCCCGTCAAAACAAAATTATAGCATAAAATGGAAGTCCCGTTTCAACATATTAAATTATTAACCAAATTTATTTAATAAATTTAAATATAAATGAAAAAAGAAAAAAAATATTTTGAGAATCGCTGGTTCTTATGAACACAATGTAATAAAGTTTTTTTTTTTGAGCTATGGGCTCAAGAAGATAATTACGAAGTTATGAATTTTTGTCACGTATTGAAAAAATCTTAGACATATTGAAAAAACTTTGACATGTGATGAAATCATCTCGGCCAGATGTGTTTTGATAAAATTAAAATTAAACGTAATGATCCAAAGATGAGATAAATTTAAGAGGAAAAGAGATAAAAGTGGGTACATTTGAATAAAATTGAAAGTCATTGGTACGAATGATTCAATCGATGATTTATCTTTCATCGTGTTGTGGAGGACGTTTTATAACCATTTTTTGTAAAAAGGTGTTAAATTTTTTTTTTTTCGAAATTTATTTTTCATTTCTGTAAAATGTAAAATCATAAAATTAATTCTGAGCTGGAAAAACTCAAACTTTAATTAAATTCCGTGCGGAAAGGATTATTTTGATTTTTTAAAATGAACCAATCGTATGTTGCCATTCAACCACAGATTAAGCACATATGTATGTACATATGTAATGTACTTATATTACTGTACTCCTAGTTCCTAATATAACCTAAACTTTCTCCTTGTGGTTTAGTTTTAACTACGAGTTGTAATTAGAAAAATAAATCAGGTTATTTATTTATATAATTTTAGCTATTTAGCTAATTTAAAAATACATTCTTAATTACTTAACTCTAAAATTTTATATTTAACTTATATGCACTGTCCCTCACAGAGGTGTCTCTTAGCACCTCGCAAGAATACATCCACGATCTTAGAAGACCTGACGCATTCAGGGAGGATATTGTACATGAGCACACCCCTGTGAAAACACCCCAGCTGTCTTCTTATTTCTTACTCTACTTACAACTAGTTTGTCCTTATTTCTAGTATAAAAACTATGTATATCTCTATTCCTTATTGTATAATCCTTAAATAACCTAGGTAATAACTTATGATCGAACTTATAGACAAAAGACAATGTATTAAAATTTAAACTAATTCTAATACTTCCCAATTCATCAAACATGCAATTCATCCATCCCAATTCATCTAAAATACTTCTAATACTTTTTAATCTAACCACATTCAAAATACTTCTCATAGCTTAATTTTGTCATTTTTGTATCTTTCCTAAATCTTGGCCATTAAACATGTTATGCACAGTGGCACAATAAACCACGTGTGGCAAGGTATTATAGTCACATCAATGCATAGGTACTTAAATTTCAATAAATTGAAATTAAATCCAAATCTATTTTAATTTAAAAATACCTTTTATAATTTGATTGAAAAAGAAATGACAAGATATAATCGACGAATTCAGCCTCGAATAAGCCACTTCATATTATAAAAGAATATCACAAAAGGCGTGTTAAAAGATTTTTCATTATAATCCAAGTTGCATAACGACCTTTTGTGACAGCGAACGGTTCGTTTTTAAAAAGTGTTGAATGAAACTGAATACGTTTACCAAAAGCTTATGTAAAACGACATTCACATTGAAATTATTCGCTGCTTTATACGTACATACATACATATAATAATATACATATATGTAGGTATATGTATTGTGATTGTACTAAAAGAAGTCACAAAAGGGCACACGAAAAAATAAACACAACGCACACATATTGAGACGTAAACACTGTAGATACGTCGTCGTTTCCAATTGTGCGATTTCTGTAAGAATGTCGTTCGTATTTTTTTGTACGTTTCTGAAAATGGCCATGGCTCGTTTGACATGACCGAACGCCTCCGTAAGCCTATTCGTAGACGACTGGTTTCCCATTGACAGTAGTGACACGTCCATCTCTGGTTTCTGCATTGACTTTGTTGCAAAGTCCGCATACATATAATACATATACATACATATTGCACATGAAATCAAAACGTGCGATATGTGTACGCTCTCTAGCTGACTTTCCGTTCCCTCGTGAGGACGGTATAAGATGCAGATCATCTTTCAACAGCGCCCGTCGAAGAGCATTAATAATGCCCGTTGCAGTTTCACTTAACGGATGCACACAGACGATTTCTCAAATGAGTAAGCAAGGGATGTTGCTGGGGAGATTGATAGTTCTCGTTGCGAATAACTGAAGTGGTCTTGTAATGTCTGGCGCAAATGTTGACCACTATGTACTGATCGATAGTTGCTCGCCAAAGTTTAGGTAAACTCAAGAATGTGCACGTGTACATGCGCTATAGACAGTTTGAAAACGAAAACAGTACCTCGTTTACTAAAACTTGCACCAATAATGCCCACGTTATTATATGAAAACAAAATTGAATGATTTTAATTCTTTTTTATCATATAGAAACAATCACAATCTATCGGAGTACTTGATGCAAGCTCATGGAACATCAGTACTCCATGTTTGAATACCACTGATGGTATGTACATATTTTTTAGGGATTTCAGAAATATGATCGGCCGTGAATATGGCCATTTTTTCCTTTTGATTAAGGAAGTTTATCTGTATTTCGGTTGAATTTAATAAAAATAATTTTATATGGATTTGCAGTTTGAGGAAAGTGGCAAAGCCTCTCGGTCGCGTTTTGTGCGCTTTTGCGTCCGAATTAATTTTATCTGAAGCGAGAAAATTTGGATGGAAAATTCCAGATCCCCAAAGTCCTTCAGATGCGGTGCGGTAAAGGGGAAGAGGGGAGGAGGGAGAGCTTTCGGAAAGGAAAACATTCGACAGAAGTGGGAAGTCTTATCGGCGAACATCTCTCGAAGAGATTTGACGATGAGCGAGGACTTAGACAACTTTTTGGGCTTCCTCGGTATCGTCGTCGTTCACTCCTAATCGCTTGAGCGTAATAAATATGATCAGGAAATCCATCTATCACAAGTACTAATCTATTTTCATTTCTCATCGAGGGGAAAAATTATCCCCGAAAATCCCTTTAAATTAATTTCGATAAATGTATATGTATTTAGAAATTTTAACATTCAATTCGAATTGAAGAAAAAAAAATGCTCTGCATTAACGACAAGATTAATATAAACATCGAAGAGTGTAGAAAAATCTTACACAGTGAAATTGAATTATGTAAATGATTTTTTTTCTGGCAAACAACAAAAAAGGTTCTGTTTTTTATGGCCAAATATATAGAGTGGAATCTCTTTGAGATGCTTCGAAAAAAATTGCTAGCGGCATCTTTGTATTACACACTCCAGAGGGTTTGAAAAGAATCGCCACTCAGGAGTGTTTTGTAGGGCATTAAGCGATATTTATGACTCTATTAATACATACACGGATTACACAGAGCCGGTTCTCCGAAAATCTAGAGATATTTCAACGCTTGTATGATAAACTATCGTATTGAATGATCGCTATAAAAATGCTATACATTTGATATGCCAAAACCGACATTTTCGCCAAACAGATTCTAAAATCAATACAACAGAAAACCATAATAACCATACCGTCAATTGAAATCCAACATCTTCGCTTCTTCCACATGTCGATTCGCACGGTTGCTTTCCATGCCTTCTTTCTCAACAAACCGTTGCAATTCGCAGAATTATGTACATACATACATACATATCTACATATGTATGTATATTCCTAGTATATAGGTATATTATGATTACTAAACTTAATATCCATAAAAAATGTTTCTGTATATTTAAAATCTTAATTTTAAAGTTCACATATAATACATTGTATGTACATATGTATATGAATTTACAATTTATAAAACGAAACTCATATCGCGTCCTTAGAGCCGAATCGTGAATTCAATGATTTGAATTATAGTTGAAAATACTGAAAATGTATCTAAAATGTTGCTGAATATATTTGAACATTCATATATGTATACCTATATTATAATACATAAAGTATTTCATACATGTATATGAATAACAAATCATAAAACGTCAAAATCCCACTAAATATCGCGTCCTTATAGCATAATTGTTAGCTTCAAAACTTTTCAAAATAGCGTATCTTATTTTGGGTGGTACAATGTTGAAAAGTTATAAGTTTTAACTTTAATTTCAAATTAAGTATAAAGTCCTTTCCAAAATAGTCCGTTGAAATTTCAACGAGTGAACTATAATAGAAAATTGAAACTGAAAGAGCTTTCAATTGAAGAACAGTTATCTGGATTTATATTGAATATTTATTTTATTTATTTAAAGTTTGGACCATTGTGGCATTACAGGAATTCCAAATGCGCCACGCCACAATGGTCAAAAATATAACAGAAAAGAAACAAAATAATTGACTACACAGAAATTAAATACATATGTATGTATTAAGGCTTCCAAACCCGGGATCCCGGTGTTTTCTGGTACCGTGAATCCCGGTGCTGAAACTAGTCTGAATACCGGGATTACGGTGCTGGCAGAAATTTATTAAATATTAAATATTATTTTTACAAAAATAATATGGAAAAAACATAAACCCACATTATATAATGAACAATGGTGGGATGGGCAATGACAGTCATAGTCCATTTGTTTGCCACCAGTTTCGATGCCGGCTTGCCGTTTCCACGAAATGGTATGAACGGCCTGTATTGTGTCGCAGATATTGTGCTCAACCGCAATGATATTTGAAGCATATTTTAACTGATTCGAACTCAAAATCGACCACGTTTCCATGATCTAGAAAAAATGTATGTGTGTGTCTGTGTTTCTGTGTGAGTGTTTGTATGTTTCTTGTGTGTCAGTGTATGTATTTTGGGGATTTTTTGAACACTTTTCGTCCAATCGAACTGAAACTTAGTATTGGTTACTGAAATTTTTATCGATACATCGTGATTTTTTTTCAAATTTTTAAGTTGACCGGAAATGGTACCTCCCCTTATAGGTGTCCTCTTTCTTTTTAAGTTTTTGAATTAAATTATCTCCCAAACCACTCATCAAATCGGACTGAAATTTCTTACTTGTTATAGAAATTATTAATATTATACTCCAATATTTTTTAAATATTTTTTCCTAAACCGAAAGTAGAATCGAGGTTTTTTATGTTTTTCTAAGAAATCCTTTAATTTATTAGGTTGGTCACATCTGAATTTTTTTACATAAAGTAAATTTTTTACTTATTAATCCACCTAATATAAAAAAGTTTTTTTTATATTCGGTGGATTGTTTCGATGAATAATTAATTAATTACTAGACGGTACAAACTATTTGTAAAAAACGAATCAATGAATCAAAGCGATGTTTTTTACTTTATTTAATTACATTTTCGGATGTGTTTTATTTAATCTTAGAAATTTATGGATGCGAACCGAAAATTTAAAGAATGTAGCCAAACTCTCAAAATTAGTACGCCAATATGGGAGTATTTTTTGCGTGAAACATCGGGAGAGTTTGTAAAATGCAATTGAACGTTTTTGAAATATGAAAACATGCAATGAACTTTTTTTTCTTATACATTTGAATTCCCGGTGCTAGCACCGGGATCCCGGGATCGGAAATTCCCAGCACCGCAATCCCAGTGCTGAAGTAACCTTCCGGGATTGGAAGCACTAATATGTATACATACAATTCATAAAAAACAAAAGTTCAAGCAATAGAATTAGTCACAGAACATTTACATATTAGGAATTTCTAGTATTAACAGTCAACACCAATATATGTATGTACGTATTTACATATGTACAAGAACCAACCGTGAACGAAAAACATCCCCGTGAGGCCCAAATCGAAGAATATCTAAAAATCGAAAAATACATCAATATTATTATCTTTATCATATTCAGCCTCCCTGATTCATTGCAATCAATAATGAAATAATTAATCATTTATTCTGAACAGTTAAATATCGCGGATTTAACTATAATGATTATATAACAATTAGGTAAACTGATCCCCAATATATGAGTCGTTATATTTAAAAGTGGCAGAAGTCCAATTTTCAATCCAAAATTACTATTTCTGTTTGATTTAATTCACAAATTGCTATAGCTTCTTTTAATTCGATATGACCAGAATCGCGGAAAAGCAGAATAAACGTATTACAGGCCACCAGTATTATTAAATATTGTAAAACGCAAAACATTATATTTAATGTTTCGGGAGACATTTCTCGAAATGAAGAAAAGTGGCCACTTTTAAATATAACGGCTCATATTTTAATTCTTATTTATACATGTATGTATGTACATATACATAAGAAAATAGAAAATTCTAATGGGGTCTAATTTTGCCGCAGGTGCTATAATTCTATATTCTGAAAATATCTATTTTCAACTTGCTCAAAATTCAATTTTATAATTAACTAGTTGTTTTAAACCCGGCTTCGCTTAGTATTTGTAATACAAACAGCGTAAACATGACGAATCTAATAGTAAATATTCATTTGTTTTTTTTATTAAATTTATTTGGATCGAAAAAAATATGATATTCAACAAATTTAAAAAATATAAAAAACAAATATCACATTCAACCAATTGAATTGTCGCCATAGAAACTTTGTTTTGTTTTCGTTCCCAACCAAAGATACTTAAATACTTACATATGTACATTCAAAGTCTATTTCGAAATTATATCTAATATAATTTGTATTAGATAAAAGTGAAACAAATATAACCGAAAGCAAGACTATCGATAGTAAAAAGTAATGTCCACAAAGAGACATGCAAGTCCAGATCGCCGACGTTCAATGTCCGAGTGGTTTTGCATGGAACATGTTTAAATATTAAATAGCCCCTTATCTATTTTTATTGTCAATGTTATTTATTTGTCCACCGCTAAGAGACGAATCGTTTGCGGGGTAAGGAGAGAAAAAGAGGTAGGTAGTCGAAATGTAGAATATTGTTATTTCGTATTGAACAAACACAGAATATCAAAATGTCTACTACAATCTTTTTATATGCTAAAATATTTATTATTTTCACAAACCACTCCCAATTGAATCATCACGATTCCGTTTGCCGTTTGAGACGTTACCACTCCAGATCAACAGGTAACTGACTAGTGTATTGTAAAGTGGAGGAATAAAATAAACAATGTGCTTGGTTGAAATTAACGATTTAGGTGGTTGTATAAACTCGATTGAAACGAGGGTAAACAGCTGTCATAAGCCAGGGTCTGCGGTGCTACGTCTTGACGTTATTTGCTTTTTTTCGCGCGCGAAAAGGAAAACTGACGCAACGCCGCCCACTTACGACGGAAAAACGTTTCGCATTTTCACCGTCAGTTCTCGTCAATGTATATTGACACAGGGAAAATTCCGCGGGGATAGAATCCGACGCTAAGAAACCGACTTCGACTTCGGAGGCGAAAAAAAGCGCTTCACATTCTTCACGATATTAATATTAAGGAGAGAGTAATGATAGTGCAAAAGGTGAGGTATACGGAGGTGGCTTCATATGAGGCTGTAAAACCCGATACTTGAAGTGGTATTTTTAATGCCTTTTCGTCTCATATAAAATTTAAGTTGTGCTTATTGAATCGAGCAATGTTTTTGTTTGTGTAAATTTTTTATATTCTTTTGTTTTTGAAATGTATTGTGTTTTTGTATCATAAAGCAATGCAAAAAGGTCTATAAATAATGCAAAATTGTTGAAAAATACATTTCGGATGTAAATAATACAACACAAATGGAAGATGAAATCAAAAACATGTTTAAATAAAATATGATGACTCACTGTTTAAACTCGAACAATGTAGGCATGATAGCCTCCATTTTGATATATGTATATGTACATACATTCACAGCATTTACTATTTAACTTATTTTTAAAACTATATCACTCGCGAAAAAGATTATAGATTTACTGATTTCAAAGCGATATTTTGGCAAAAATTTACCGTTGAAACGCTCTCGGACATTCCCATTGAAGGAAAATTTCACGACTGGTGGAAAAAAAAACAAAAGAACAACGCATTGAATTTCATATTATTTTAAAAACAGATTATATAATATATTGATTTATTTTAAATCGTTATTTCAAGGATCGGTCAAGGATGCTGATTATTATTTTTTCAAAATCACAAATACACTAATTCACCGTGTTAAGCAGAATAAGACAAAACGGAAATTATCTTATTCCCAAAATTATATAAAATATAATTAAAACAACCTTGACAATTTGTGCGATCTCCAATATGCATTTTTGTTTTTGCGTAAAAGTTATTCTAATAATGTAAATAATATTAAAAATGTGCTTGCATTTTTTTTTTCAGATTATATTTATGTGTAAATATATTCATACTAGATTATATGTACATATGTATGTTTGTTATATTTATTTATGAAAATATTCAACGATGATTTTCTTGATTAACAATATTGAGCAACAAGAAAAATTACCGAAGCAGAGGCTAATAAATCTTTATTAAATTTGACCCACTGCATTCGAATATGATAATATTTTTTGTTGGTTTGCTCTCGTTTATGTGATATAAGTTTAAATAAATATCTATCGTTGACCAAACCACGCAAAATTGCAATGTTTCAAAACGATCAGAAGAATGTTATAATATAATATGTTAGACCAATTAGCGAAGCGAAATATAGAAGAGCCTTGTCAAAAATTGTTAGTTTTTACAGATTTTTGGCTTTTGCAGTCATTAACTCAAAATCTAGTATTTCTGCACCAAAAGTGAGTATTGGAATCAATTGTCAGCCGTTTTTCTATTGATTGCAATTTTCTATTGATTTAAGATACTTATAATTAATATACTTAAATATAATACCAAATTTTGACAGTAATACTATGAGCTTATTTCACTAATTGGCCTTTGCGAGACATGAAAGGCTTTTGCAAAATTGGTGGAACCGTTTCAATGAAATCAGATAAATTGGCAAATCTGATAGTAAATGATCAATTCAAAGTCACATACATATAACCAAGGTCTGACCAGCAACGCCGGGTCAAGGAACGAATGCATGAACATTCAGCTGAAAGCATTATATGCTGACCACTGAGCTATGCTGTTGATTATTATACTATGTATGTTAGTCATCTTAAATCTACTTCAACCCACTCTTCATCCCAATTTATGATTGGTTCTCAAAATATCTAAAGTCTAGTCAAATCTACACTATTTCCTTAGGTGGTATTGACATGACATTAAAACGCGGTTTTACTGGAAGCGATCATGCCATATCTCGGTAGTATATTTCCTTTCCTAACATCCAACATCTCAACGCTCAGGTGCTGTTTGTGAACAAACAGCAGTACCAAGTTATCGAACTGCACAAGAATTCTCGTTTGAACGCTCGCACGTCCACGTTTACATTTCAGCATCCGCGACCGAATGAAGCAGCAGCAACACAGGACCACTTCCAGTTGAAAACTTCTCTCCACCGAATGTGCCGAGTTATCCATAATGGCTAGATGGTAGTCGGGCATCAACGAGACACGTTTGGGCTAATTGGCCCGGCGAGATAACTCGCGCCTCGGCAATTCGCAACACAGTGCCTACTTATTCAGCCACCAGAACCAGCCAACACCAACTTTACGGTCCGGCCGTAAAGGATTACGCAAATTGCGCAAATAAATTTCCCGCGTGCAGAATACTTACTAAATAATAGCTGCAGTTGTAAATTTCCCTCGACGCTTTCCTACAGTCACGCACGCGCCCTGCACATCCTCTCGTACGTGGGATTCAATACTGAGCTTTGCGATGATTCTATTCTGTGAGATCTGTCTGAAAGGATCCAATTTGTCAATTTTTTCTTCGCATACACCTACATTACGTTAGTCTCTCGAGATTATGGATACATACGTACATATATACGTCGATAAATAGTCGCAGCTGCAGTCTAGGCACCTGTCTACGCTTTGAGCTCAAATCCCGACGAAGTCAATTCTCTCAATCCGATTAACCTATTCGACAGACGAGGCTTAAGGTTCTCTAAAAACTGTATACGTCGATTTTCAGTCCATAAAAAGAACGACTTTTATATTTCGTTTTGAAAATCTTTTCAATTAAAATACGTCCCGTATTCTTAGATAATAAATATTGACTATCCTCCACTATCTAACGTTTGCCCAAAAGGTGACGTCATATATACATATACGTATATGTTTATATATATACTTCTCATGGAATATTTGGCTTTCCATGTCACTTTGATGCCCGCTTTTAACACGACAAAGATATTCACTATTTTTTTGTTTCGATCTTCCGGTCGATTGCAATCGACTCTGTGTATGCACATACTGCTTTTGAGTACCATATTCTCTTAAATCAACTAAGTCTAAGTAAAATTTTGAGCCCTCTAATATTGGGCTGCTGCATAAGTCCTGGATTATAGATGTGCCCCCGTGTCCGGGTCCTAGTATTCAATTTGGCTAATTAGACAAAAACTATTAAGGAAAAACAAATAGATATGAGAATAAAAGGTGAAAGGGCAAGAGTTGAAGGACAAGAGCGAATTTCGAGTCGAATACGAGTCGCCAAAGATAACCTCGTATCTGCGCATGGTTTATGGTTCACCGTGCGATCTGCAATTACTAAATTGTATGTGTATGTAATTCTAAGCCGTGCGATGGAAGACACGGTCCAGGGCTTCAAAATCTAGAGTAAAATCGTCATTTTCATTCATTCGGTTCTAACAAATTGGCAACCCTTTACCCATTTTCTCAATAAATATCGAGTTTTTTGGGATCTCGAATTTTTCTGATTTGTATAAATGCTGCAAATTTGTCTATGTGTCTTTGTGAATCAATGTTTTTATTTGCCTCGTGAAATACAATACTTCTGTACAGTGTTTGACCATAAATCGAGTTTTATTTAAATATATGGGTGTATACCTGTATATATAATTAATACTTCTTAATCTGCCAAGACGAATGTGCATGATAAAATAAAATGACAGTTCAAATATGTATTATACCGATTCTGTTTGTTTCCTCGTTTCATTAATTTTTGATATGACAAATAGTTAATTAAAATTTTGATTTTTTTAAATTGAAACTTCCCAATAGGCTTGTGTGCGTGAAAATATATAGATTAATTTTATATGCACATACATATATACATATGTATGTATGTATGTATGTATATACCGGCTCGATTCCCGTGCAAGGAAAACGAGGCACGAAAACCGACCATTCTGGTTAACACACGTGTTGATTATTCGCCGTGCTGTCGGTTCGTGTAAACCATCACACGATAACTTACACAAAATTGAAATTTTATGATACCCCTAACACCCCCGGGCTTGATGAATTTCCCCGCCGGGGAAACTCGCTACGAACGACGCAAGGGAGGAAAGAGAGAGAGAGAGAGAGAGAGAGAAAGAAGAAGGGTGGAGAAGGCGAAATGAACGGGAAATCGTTTCTTAGTTATTCCAAGGAAAAGCCGGGTTTACGGGCGGGCGAAAGTAGTGGGGAAACGTTACGAATTTCACACCGTTAACAGCGAACGAACGCCTCGTCAATTAATCAGGTTTCACTTAAAAAACGATCAAATTTCTCGTCGTGAAAGACGTCTCACAAAGCGAATAGATTCGACTAGACAAGTTGGAAAATTTTCCCATGAAAAATCGCACAGCAAAGTACATAAATAAAAAGGTCGTTTGTCGTTACGGGTACGTACTTTACTTGGTACGCTTTTAACGACATCGCCGCGGGAAACGCCTGGCAAATGAATAAACTTAAACAGTTTGCCGTGCCCGTTAGTCGGTGCTCACGTGGTGCTCTCAGTCTGTAATTGCAGTTAGTGCATTCGTGTTCGTTTTTTGCAAAAATGGAAAACGTGTTGAACACATTTACTTCGCACCGACTCACATAAAATAGATCGCACTCAGGCACGAGATGCGCTCACCTCCGACAAGATACTACTATATCAGTGTCGTTTGAAAATTTAACCCTGTTAAAAGAATAGCGGGATTTATCTGAAGAGAATTTATTAATGTACAAAATAAAAGCTGAGTACCGTGGAAAATACATTAAGCTCTCGTTCGGGAAGATATACGCTGTTTGAAGCTGTGAAGAATCGACTCCAATTGAAATAGTATCAAGCTTTTCTTTTTCAATGCAGTTTGACATGAAATAAAATTTCAAATTTAAATAAACAAATCGTAGAACGAATCTTTTTTTTATTTCATTTGTTTTTTTTTCTTCAGTGTTCATAAACGTTTCATTCGATACGTTGTGTTTTTCGAATGTCTTCATTGAGTGTGTTTTATGGTAATTATATACATTTATTTTAGTTGAAATGATTTGAATCTTGTAAATTCTTATATTTTACATATATCATTAAGAATGCTCTCATTTGTGAGAACTTTTCTTATGATACATTCCTCCATACATTTGCATATACATACATACATATAATAAAACTATTGCACATCAAAAGCTGTGGTTTGAAAGCTTTTGCAATCACTTATAGATTAATCCTTTTAACATATAAACATCCAACAAATTAATTTCCGAATGAAAAACTGAAACTATACTTATACGAATTATTAACCAATTTTAAAACTGAATTTTCGTTTTTTTACAGTTATTTTTGTGTCGAAATTGAAATTGAATCGTTTCAAGTGTAATATTACAAAATAAATTGATTAAAATAGTTAAAAATGAACAAATCAGTGACTGAGGAAGGCAAAGGCGCTAAACCAAATGCTATGGAGATATCATGCGTTTAGTATGGTACAAATTTTTATTATAATATAATAATTTTCTTCAATTAATGTTTTTATTTTCTTTTTCAGCATGCAGCAAAGGGTTGTAAAATACATACATATTACAACTACAGAGCTCAAATGGCATATAAGCATGTAAGTTTTTTTATTTCCTTTTTATAGCAGGTACTTTTTATATGTACATATATATACATACATACATATGTACATATGTATATATTAAGTGCTAGTCTGATATTAGAATTAATGTTTTCCATATTATGTTTATTATGTTGATTTCAACTTATTCGTAGCCTTAATTTTTTCGGGTTTATAGGTGTTTAAATTGTTTTTTTCCATCAAAATAAAAGGAAACGATACGGAAATTTGGAAGGTTCGCCGTCAAGGAAAAGCGGCGAGAAATAATTTTCACGTAACGGTAAAAGCCCGCGCCCCGTAAAAAAGCGGCGACATTTTAAGATAAATAAAAGAATTAAGCGATGAGGACGTAAACTGAGAAGGAATTCGTTATTATTTAGAATGATGTGAGAATAAAGGTGTATCGGCCACAGGTGTATACCGGATACAAAAGTGTTATAAAAATGTTTACGACACCGAATGTTCGTTGCGGGCCCCCATAGCCACGTAATGGTAAAAAACATAAAACCAACGCCTGCAATAATTCCAAAAAAAAAAAACGAAGCAAGACGGAGGGGCGGATGAAGGAGATCGGTAAAATTTCGGGTAAATTTTACCGCATCTTTTATAATTCTCGTAATGCGACAACTTTCGTATTACTCGCGTATAAAATATTTCGGCGCATTTCCACATCGTCATATTGTTATTGTATTTCGAGACGGTGACGATGAAAAACTACCCCCCGTCGGCGGCTGCCGTTGTATATCCATTTTTTATTTATTTTATTTTATTATTTTCACTTTTACGGTCAGTATAATCAGAGTGGGGTAACGATGTCGGCTATGTGAGCTTTTTAGTGGATGCTTTACGTTTTATTTTCATACGTCGCTATGAAATAAAAGTATGAGTGACGTATTTTATACGCTTTATATCGTTTGACCTAATGAAACTCGCGTATTCTTTAGTATATAACAGAGTTGTTTAGCTTATGCCGTGTTTTTTTTTTATATATTATAAAGTAATGTATTTATAATAGTATTGTAGACAATTTGGTGAAATAAACACAAACATGTCAACAGAAGTACAATCAATAGAGATACAATTTATAATGATATATGTAGAATAAACAATCATTGTAAAGATTTTAAGATACTTTATTTAAATCAATCAAATACAAAAAGAAACTTTGATTAAAAAAATATGGGTACATAGGTCGAGTTCATTGAGTACATTACGTTAAAATTTTGTCCATTTTTTCAATATCGAAAGCCTCAATAGCAACCCGTCGATCTCGAAGCAAAATTTTGTAGTTCTCAATTAAGATTGTGAGTTGTGAAAATAATAATAATTTCCATAAAATACAAGCGTTTCGGAGAAGAAAATTCAAAATTATTCTGGATTCCTATTTGCTGATTCACAATTAACTAAGATGGTTAATTAATTAACTAATTGGAAAGGATATATTTTTGTTAGGCTTTTTTTTGGGTACAATAAGTATATTTTTAATTGTGAGAAGGGATTATAATGTAATATATCTTCAAGGATGGCTTTTAAAACAAAATATTGGATTAATTTAACAAGATGTTTATTGACTTTAATAAGCTTTATAAAATTTACAATATCTAATATATAATTTGGAAAGAGACTTTGTATGTATCCTGGTTGGTTGGGTGGGATTCGATTTATTTTTAAAAGGGCAAAGGCTCAGGGGGCGCCGAGAGCGAAGCCCAAGAAGCCAAAGGCATAGGGGGCGATGAGGGCGAGGCCCTAGAAGGCAAAGGCTCAGAGGGCGCCGAGAGCGAAGCCCTAGAAGGCAAAGGCTCAGGGGGCGCCGACGGCAAATGCCTAGAAAGCAAAGGCTCAGGGGGCACCGAGAGCGAAGCCCTAGAAGGCAAAGGCTCAGGGGGCGCCGACGGCAAATGCTTAGAAAGCAAAGGCTCAGGGGGCGCCGAGAGCGAAGCCCTAGAAGGCAAAGGCTCAGGGGGCGCCGACGGCAAATGCCTATAAGGCAAAGGCTCAGGGGGCGCCGAGAGCGAAGCCCTAGAAGGCAAAGGCTCAGGGGGCGTCGAGGGCGAAGCCCAAGAAGCCAAAGGCACAGGGGGCGACGAGGACGAAGCCCTATAAGACAAAGGCTCAGGGGGCGCCAAGAGCAAAGCCCTAGAAAGGAAAGGCTAAAGGGGGCGTCGAGAGCGAAGCCCTAGAAGGCAAAGGCTCAGGGGCGCCTAGGGCGAAGCCCTAGAAGCCAAAGGCTCAGGGGGCGCCGAGAACGAAGCCCTATAAGGCAAAGGCTCAGGGGGCACCGAGGGCGAAGCCCTAGAAGGCAAAGGCTAAATGGGGCGTCGAGGGCGAATCCTTTGAAGGCAAAGGCTCAGGGGGCGCTGAGAGCGAAGCCCTAGAAGGCCAAGGCTCATGGGGCGCCGAGAGCGAAGCCCTTAGAGGGCAAAGGCTCAGGGGGCGCTGAGGGCGAAGCCCTAGAAGTCAAAGGCTCAGGGGGCGTAAGGCAAAGGCTCACATATTTATAAAAATAATTAAAAAAAAATTTTTTGATATTTGGCTTTTTAAATGACAAATTAACTTTTAAGAAGTAGAAAAAAAAAGCAACCCAAATTGTAAAATTCTTATTACAAGTCGATCGCCATTAAAATTTAGTTGAAAAGTAGCTCCCAACCTCAAAAAGGTTCGATACCTTTACCAATGGAAATCGTCTTTTACGCAGTGCTTCCCCAAACCATAAGTAGCAAACAATTGGATTTCAAACCTCTTTGATAATGAACATTTTCGGACAGCTACCAAGGAAAAGGAGAACTTGATTGAACTTTCATATTGCATGCATTTAAAAACTGAATTCGAAATAAAGAATGTTATTAATTTTTGGCTATGTATCAGTGAAGAATATGAACAACTTTCTGACATAGAGCTTATTAGCGCTAAATTGTTTTTATTAAAACCATTTATCAATAATAGAAGTTTGACAAAATAGTAGATAAATATATTAAACTTTGAGCATATTATAATTGTGATTTCGCAAATATTTTTTTTTCTACACAATTTCTTTCCAAAACTGATCTACATATTGCGTGTATCATGTCTTCACATTCCTTACCATGCAAATACTATATAAATGTACATATATTGCCTAATGAATGTGTAAACAATTTTCTAAATGAGACAATTTTTTTATCACATATTTTTGAGGGAATTTTTTTCCAGTGCATTTCTTTAAGAGCTACTTGAAAATAAATTTGTAGAAACGATCGTTATGTGGAACATCGTTAAAATCGCGCAGTGATTCGAATTCTCAAGAAAATACGACAGTTATATGTATGTATGTATGTATGCACGTATTTTTACTCGTATGTACACACACATGAACAGCACATAGAGAGACATTTTCATCTTAGCGAAGTAGTCGATTTCCGGCAATTTTCCGGCTGGCAACGATCAATTTCATCGAAAGCTCGACGAGGTGCTCGGCCGAGCGCAACGAAGTTTATCAAAGCAGTGTGCGGGCGTTGTAAACCGGGGGGCCGCGGTCAGCCTGGACACGGACCGCAGCCCCCATCGGAGGGGCTGAGCCCCCGGCGGTGGAGCCCCTCGTCGCCCCCCCCCCCGCCGCGGTGTGTTGACCGCTAATCGAAATTCTGTACGGCCGCACCATTTAATTAATCACGCGGGGGCGCGCATACAATGGGGGAGGGGGGGGGGACGAACGGGGGTGGAGGGTGCACGACAGGGGCGCAGCGCCTCCCGATTAAGTTTAATTCAACTATCGGAACCGCGGGGTCGTTAATGACCCGCAACGGGTCCGACCCCGACCGACTCTAATTGCGACGTTCAATTATTGCGACCCACTCTCGCACCACCCCCCCCCCTCCCACCTCACTCCTTTCCTCTCCATCCTTTTTCCAGCCTCACCCTCCGCACCACTCAACGCGATGTAATCGTGTTCAGATTGCATATTTAAATTACAAATCATCAACACGTTCGATCAGACCCTTTTTCATTTTCCAATTGGGCCCTCCGCTCAATTCCTTTCACTCCTTCTTCCTACCTCTGTCTGTGATAAAAATTAAAACTTCCCTTGAATCTTCTTACGGGAGGGGAGTAAATAAGGACATATTTGTATAGACGTTTTATAATTTGGGTTGTGTTGCCGTTAAATAAACTAGTGTTGTACCCGATAACATATCATCGCATAGGTGTTGGCATATTAAGTTTTTTAATAAAAAAATATTAAAATAATTTTTTTTCAAATACATACCTTTTACATATATTTAATATAATTTAATATGTATATTTAATTGTTTTAAATGGTAAAAATTACCCACCTACATGTAAACAATATAAAACTCCGATAGAAAAATTAATTACTTAATTAATTCATTAAATAAATTTTCTATAGATGGCGGTAAATTATCAGCCTAGAGGAAACATTAGTAGCGATCAGTATACATAGAAGTTTTTTTTTCTTTTGTTATTATATTCGTATATACGTTTTGGCAGTGGTGCAGCTGTCACGTACATATGTATATCGAATCGAAACGACTATTATAGTACGGCGAGCGTTATCTCAGACACACAGAATAGCAATATTATCTATATATTATGAGAATTTTTCATTTATATATACATATGTACAAAAGGGGGGGGGGGGGAGAACTGTTCAAATTACCGAGGTGCGGATAATTTTAAGGGCCTGTATTGAAATGGTAAGCGATATAGGCGAAGCTTGCGAATTTCCGTTTGCCCAACGGCGACAAATTCGTTGACAAAATTTGGCAAAAAGTGTCAGGTATTTATGTATTATTAAATTGTGTTCTTATTAAATTAAATGTATTATGTTCTTATTAAATGAACAGTTATTTTATTTTTTAATCGCTTTTTTTCGTCACAAAATTAAATTTTCCCCTGGGTTCGAATTTCTTCTCAGCGGTTATGCATTTTTTATGCTTAAAAAACATGTCCAGTGTTGTAATTTTAAAAGCGAATGCAACGCATAATTTAATTTTAGAATTTTGAAACCTGTAACATAATTAAATCAATAAAAAAGTTATTCAATAAACAAGGCAATACGACGTTTTTCCGGGACAGTACTGTTTTTTTGCGTTCGTCCCGTCGTTTTTGAAAAATTGTTTGATATTTCCCGTTTGGTCCGTCCACTGACTGATGCATAAATAGTTTTATTTGAAAGAAAAATTCGCTTCATGCAATTTTTTCAACCCAATTATTTTAAAATAACTAAAATATGAAATTGTTTCATATTTAGTTTTCTGATTTAAATTGCATCACCTTATTCATTTTCCAACTGAACGCTCGTCGTTCTCTTTTCATTTTATGTATCTTCTATAATCTCTGCGCGATTATAGAAGATACATAAAATATAAAAATAAATTTCCATCGATTACTTCGGTGTTATATTATTTTCTTGGGGGGGGCAGGCAAAGATTGGTCAAATTGAATTTTTTTTCAAAAAATCTTTTTTATATCGGAATAAAAATGGAAAATATAAAATATGAAAAAAATAATTATAAAAAAATATTAGGTAAAAACCAAAAAGGCGCCGCAGGCGAAAATTTTTTTCCAAAAATCTTCACATGGTTAACAAAAATTGACCATCGAAATGTATCACTATATCAAAAAATATACGAACTTTCGGAAAAATAAACGATACTTATCTGTTTTTGAGACAAAATAAAGTAAAGGGGACCTTTCCAACGATTCGCTCCATGGGATGAACAATTTATAAGAATGTTACCCAAGGCATACCACTTAAAAACCAAAATATACTTGCTTCAAAATAGTAAAATCTTTTTTTTTCAAAGCACATAGCAGCCATTATTTTATTAGTTACCCAAAAGTAACATACATAAGAAATAAACGCAGCATTCATAGATCCATAGTATCTCATTAATCATTAAATTCATAATATTTTCTAAATTTACACTATTCCTTCATTTAGGGGGCGAGTGCCCCCCCAAATAACGTCCCTGAAAACAAAAAATGCATAATATTTACAATTAATGTTAATCGAAAATCAGGATTTTGGGGAGGGGGCCCCTATCCTATGTTTCTATATACATGGATGTGTCTAGATTAGGAATAGATTTTATATTCGGAAACTGTTTAAAATTGTGTATTTAAATCTTACTATATCGTCGAAGTATAATCAAATGTTATTTTGAAAGTACGTATGAAGTAAATTTAAATCGCTAGTTGATGATGAATCGTCCTATCAAAATTGTTTTAAGCAATTCAGTTTATATTATTCACGAAAATTTGTTTATTCCCATTTTTATTTCAGTAGGTAGTTGTTACATAGGTATTGGTATATGCATAATCTTGATGTTGGAAATGGGCCCGGTAAAAGGGCCCACGCAAATATTGAAACTTACATTTCGAGCCTAATAAAAAAAGTTAACCGATCCTTGGGCTGTTAAAGCAGGTATTAGTTGTTTGTGTAAGAAATTTGTTTTGTTGAAATACCCAAACTTAAAGTCCCAATGTGCAATATCCTATAAATTTTTACACACGTGAAAAAGTTAAAAAGTTATTTAATTTTACTGATGGCCCATATTTTCTAACGGATAGTGGGGCCCACATGCCAACGGGCATGTACGCTTGTATGGCCAGTCCGCCACTGTGTATATTGATGACCAAATCGAGCAAAATGGAAAAGTTTGAAAACGATCGGATAAGAACCCAAATTTTGTCAGACGAAATAATTGAAAACGAGCTAATAAGAGACTAGTAATAATACAAATAAATTACATGAGGCTTAATACGTTTGCTATGTACCAAGGCCGGGATACAGGTGTGTATGTATGTATTTGTTTGCATATTCGCATGGTACCGTATATGCAATATAATTTAAAAGGGACATCGAGGCTAATTGAATTAGAAAAATTGAACTTCCGGTCCCGAACGGGTAAAATCAGTTTCCGGCTCGCTCTATCGCCGAGGTCGAGAGCGTCCAATGCGGTTCTGTGTTTTCCGTGGTGAGGGAGGGGTGGCCGGCTCGGCTCGTCCATCTCATATCCTACGGGTGAATTCAATCCCGCCACCGCGAATACAAACTGCACCTACAATCACCGCTGGCCACCCCGGGACAAACCACCCCTGGCATAACCACAAGCCCACCCTCACGCTGACCATAACCAAACATCGCCATATAATGCCGAAAGTGTCGAGCGAACCGACCTCGATCAATCGATCGCCTCTCCCTCTTTTACATTGTCGGTACCTAAACACATATGTATGTACGTACATAACACAGTATAAGATGAAAAAAAATAAGCTTGATCAATGAAAGTTTGTTTCCCCTGAAGAAAATTTCAAAGAAATTTTCATTCCGGAACTCACTTATCAAGATTCATAAAATTGAAATGTTATGGTCGAAATTTCTCTCAAACACAATGCTTCGATACTTCGTATATCATGATCGCAAAAAAAACTCCAATACTCATCCACCTACATATGTACATATGTAAGTCCACATATGATCATTTTTCGTCCACACATCTTCCACAAAAATTGTGTCATATTATAAAATATATTGGGTACCATTCGAAAACGAACCTTTCATCTTGCCTCTAGTTAGAAAAATTGCCATTTCAATCTCTTCGCTCGTTCCACTATATCGACCTCTATCGTCGTCCGTGTTTAATTTCCAGTCTCTCTTATTATACTCATCATACAACGCTCCATATTTTTTTGAGTTCATTGAGTGTCGTGCAACATTTTGGCATGCAATGCCTAAATTTCAAATACATCAATACTGGTGAAATACATTGGAATCTTTTATTTAAAACTTCAAAAAGTGATTAAGTGTGCAAGGGTGAATTTCAAAATGCTATACCATTTCCAAGACTTCAGAACTTACATAGTTTAAGTTAGGGTTAGATTAAGTTTCACAGCGTATTTCAGAAATAATCAAATGTATTTATTTCATTAGGTATTTGGTAACATACATATATGGTATTTTTGTATTATATATGATCATAATAATAGGATTTCGTGTACAGAATTTACAGAAACCGTTTCATTGAACGGGCTCTTGTAAATTGACATCTCCTTTCCAATCTCTCTTGCAAATCTCAAGTTATTTCTGTAATAAAAATGTTGCAAAAAATTATCCATAAATGGATGATGTTTGTATGAATTCACTGTGGATGATGTTTGTATGAATTCGCATTGTATAAAATGCTTGTATTGATTGTTTTACTGTATTGTATTGAATCTGTATTAATAAACTCGTCGCTTTGAAGCGATCTGTGAAGGCGAATGTACATGTTCGTTAGAAATAAAAATAAAAATTTGACATTCGTGTTTTTGATATTTGCATATTTTATTTTATTTTATTTAAACATATATACCAGGAAAGTCTAACAGGTAAGCCCAGTGCGCCTTCTTGACCAATTCCAAAAAGTAATAATCATTGAATAAATGAAAAAAATAACATATATACAGTACCCTCCAAACTTTGATGCGGTTTCTCGAATGTATACCTGTATATACATATTTATATGCATACGTGTATTTATATGTATATACATACATATTGGTGACGTGCAGTGGAAATCTCCGTGTTTCTATCGCACAGCCTCGCTTACGTGTGCACGCATAGAATACCAGGGAACTAGGTGACGTCTTACCGAATATCAAATTAGAATATTTAGATCAAATACATATGCACCACGCATGTATTTGATCTAAATGATTACATACGAAATTATCCAGGATGAGTTTCAAGAGATGCTATAAGCTGCAATAAATATTCGTACATACATACATATGTATATGTATGCATTATACGTATGGGTGTGTGTGTGTGTGTTCAATATCATACAAATGATAGTTCAATATTTCGGGGCCGAATGTCCAATGCAAACAGCCGCTAAAATCACAAACCGTGCTCGTCAGGATCGTCAGTATTTATATGACGTATCGTAAAATATGGGGTTTGCCTTTACATAGCCCACGGCGGCAGCGGGAAAAACGGTTTATTCGAATTTCGCGTACATGCGATCGACACACACACACACACACTAGTGTTTGTATCGGAAATCCGCTTAAAATATTGCACACACATTCGTTTCTGTCGCGAAAATTGACGAACGTCAAAGTAGAGGCAAATAAAAAAAAGGAAATCGAATATTGTTTGAGCAAACTGCATACAATCTGTACTGTGCGTTTGTTTTGTGTTCTATTAGATTTTAAACCAATTCGTGCCGACGTCTGTGAAAAAGCACAACTTGACGTTTGAAACACATAGTGGTTTCTCGTTTGATTTTGAGTATTTTAATTTGTTTTATAATAAGTGAAAACTGATTGCAGAATATATCTTCGTTTATTTTTGTCTGTTCTCGTTGTATTTATGTATACACATGTATATTGTGTTATTTGATAATACCTAGTATGGTTAATATTAAAAAAAAATACTCCAAAGAAATTTAGACTACTTATTTTTAACACTTTATTTATAGTATTTACAGTGTAAAAAAAGAGGCAATCAAAATTATCAATAACATATTATTTTTACATAAGCTTTTCCAATTAATTGTTTAGATGTAAATATGTACTTAACACGCATTTATGGGTCACAAGTTCGATATAAAAATTTTGCATTTAATATTTTATACAAAATAATTTTTTTCTTATAAAATCTTTATTTATTTCTTATATTATCAACAGAATAATAAAAAAAATCCAAGTCAAAATTTCGTGCTTGAATTTTCTAAGAACACAAAACGTCATCTATTGTTACTATGTAAGTACATACATACATATGTATGTATGTAGATAAAGTCATGTAAAGTCCGAAATTTTTCGAATTATTCAGAACGTAAATGTAAGGTCTCGAATATAGGACATTTCCAAAGAAAATAGCACTCATGGTAATCCTAATATATGTATTTATTTGTAATCGAACTACGTATATATGAATTATATGTTTTTTGATATTTAGTTTGTCATATTCAGTGTCTTGGACATAGGAGCTGCGCCGCTACAGCCCCAGAAAAATTACGAAAAAATTAAAATAAAAATTTCTCACAATTTGCAAAAATGCAAGTTGTGAGTGCAATTTTTTTGTAATTTTTGTGAGGGTACTGCAGTGCCGTAGCTCCTAAGCGTGAGCGTCCACTGGTTACATTACAACTATTCCGTAAAGTTTTCATAAAACTTAATTAATGCAGCAAATAACGAAAATATTGTACAATCAAATACAGAATACATGTTAAAAATAACGATTCAGCCTCGTTGGTGAAAATCAGGGCTGTGGAGTAGGAGTCGTAAAAAATCAACCAACTCCGATTCCTTTCGATTATTTTCTTTATGACTTATGTGTCAACTAGAGTCGCCAATTATGTTTAAATAAATCCACTAATAAATTTAAATTCAACCATTTCTTTATAAAAATCCTGAATTTAAATTACATTAAAAATAAAATCGTTAAATTTATTTGTTTTCTTGTGTTTATATATTTTTTTTCATTTTCATTTTTTACACTCTCATTTTTACTTTATCTATGTAAATAGTAACAATAGGTGAAGTTTTGTGATCATGCGAAAATTCGAACTCGATTTTGAATGATTTGAACTCAGATCTCGTTTTCATGATCTAGAAAAATGAGTGTGTCTGTGTACTTTGGGGATTTTTTGAACACCGTTAGTCCTATCGAATTGAAACTTATTATGAAATTCAGTTTTGGTTATTGAAATTCTTCTCGACAAGTTGACCGAAAATGGAAAATAATAAAAAAAATTAGAACAAAATTCGTTTATGTATGAAATTCATACACATACACTATGAGTGTACTTACTTTTTGTTTATACCTCTTTTATTACCAATAATTCAATAAATTATGGAACATGTTAATTTTTAGTGATTTTTTTAAATTCCTTTAATTTTTACTTTATAAATCGTAATCTTCATCTATTGTTAAGTTTTGTGATTATATGAAAATTTGAACTCGTTATTATTTTCATTATTAATAATTGTATACGTTGGTAAAAGTCGATCTTAATTAAATCATTCTAGTTGGAGTCGGAGTCGGAGTTGGAGTCGGAGTCGGAGTCGGAGTCAGAGTCGGAGTCGGTAAATTTTTCGATCCGACTCCACAAATGGTAAATTGTGGCCCTGTTGAAAATGGTAAATCTATCAGGTTGATATTTTTCAAATCGTTTTCCGGAAGTGTCCAAAATTTATACGGTCCATATTTTCGGCTATTAAATTTTAAGTATCTAAAAAATCGTAAACTTTCATTATACGTTTGCGAATACGTAAATTCGACCGAATGCAACGCGAGGGAGGCAGGGAGGTCGGGGGAGGGGAAGGGATGGTGGAGAGAGGACCGAACTGAGGGATGGAAGCGCCGCGTAGCGTCCATTAAATCGGCGTCGCCGTAAAACTCTACCGGAAAAAAACAGCAGGCGAAAAATAACAAAAAGAAGAAAAAAAGCAAACGCAAAATATGAGAGGCTTGGCAAAAAGGCGCGATAAATATTCGGCGCACGTCGCCGGTATCAAAACAACCGTGGCGCATGTGGCAGCGTCCGGTCGGGCATTTCGTACACACGTATCTATGTACGTATGCAACGACGACGCGACGTACTACGTCCTACGTACCAGGCATTGCCCGGTCTACATACCTCACGTTTACGTGGCAAGTACGGGGTACGTGTGCACGTGTGGCGTGCTCTACGTGCTCTCGCCCATCGGGAATATCTAACGATCGCTGCCGGCCAAATGACTGATTACAGCGCCGGACTAATCGCCGCATATTAATTCAAAACTCTCTCATTATATGTATGCGCGTGTGTGTGTCTGTGTGTGTGTGTGTGTGTGTGTGTGTGTGTGTTTGTTGAATGAAGGATTTGATCCTGGAAAAATGTTTGAAATTTCCAAAAGGGTGGTATTTCATTTGTTTGGAATAGTTGTATGCATGTTTTAATATCAGGGAGAGGATGATTTTTTAACAATATATTTGTCATGGTGCCATTACAGGCTTTATTAGGCGATGCTTATGGCCAAAATTGTACACATGTAATAAAAGGTAGGTGGCCAATTTGGCGGGGAATCGTTTCAACAGTAAAACTATCGAACTATATTCACATTTTTTTTATTTATTTATTCAATCAATCATTCACACTTGTCTTAGAGATCGTTCCAATGCGATGAGTGTACGATACATATCAATAAATATAAATTACTAGCTGAACCCGGCATGCGTTGCAATGCCACAATAACGCATGCAATTCCCATTCCCGTTTGTCGGAAAAACGCAGGCAGCGAACACGTTTGAAATTATTCAATTATTTGTTTATTTTACCCTAACAACGCATGTCGCGACGCGAAAACGTTTGAAATTATTGCGTTGCAATGCCACTCATTCCCGTTTTCCCCGTTTCCGTTCCCGTTTTGGCAGTTTTTTTTTTCACAGTAAGCTTCCCGGATATGCATACAATGAATCCTGAAAGTTCCATTAGTCCATCGTACAATAGCGCATCCAATTATCATTCCCGTTCCCGTTTCTCGATGCCGGAATGTTTCAATTTCAAATTAATACTTAATAATCAAATTAAATTATAGTAAAATATAGGAAAGCATACGTGACAGACAGATAAACATTGATTTTTATATATATGTTGGATTGTTGTGAGTGGTACCTAATGTAAGGTTGGTATGAGTGGTACGTAATTTAAGGGTTGGCATGCGTGCGCGCAAGTTGGTTACCAACGTTCACATTTCCTTAACTACAAACTGGCGCTTCATACTTTCGCGTAAAGAGGTTTTTTCACATTAATCTTACTGGACATGCATACAACAAATCCTGAAAGTTCCATCGTAATCGGTTCAGTGGTTTAGGAGCCTATTCGAGACAGATAAACAGACAGACAGACAGATAGACATTCAATTTTATATATGTATATATAGATTAAACATGACATATATGATCAGACATTGTACAGAAGCAGTATACAAGGCAAATACGATTATCATCCACAGAGACATCTATGGACAAATTTGCAGCATTTATACAAACCAGCTAAATTCGAGATGCTGAATAGTTCTTTTTTTTGCTAGAGAGATGGACAAAGATGCCAATATCGCAGGAACAGTTTCAATGAAAATCAGATAAATTGACAAACTCTGGTAGGAAACAATCGACCTGGGTCACAAACTAAGGTCTGGCCAGCAGCAATCAATGGAACTCGAACCCGTCACCCATTCGTGGTCTTAATTAGTGAATGTTTAATAAATAATATAGAAATTGTGGATCAATTGCTAGAATGCATTTAAATAGTTCGAGATTTGTTGATGCTAATTGAGATCAAGATTTTTTTCGTAAAACATGAAAAAATTTTGGTTGCGAAAGGCTGTTATTAAATTTACTGTTGCCAACTGTATCAACATGATTATTAGCGTAATACAGTAAATTTTGTATATATAATGAAACGCTAAAATAAGAATTTTATTGAATAAATTTTTCAATAAAATGTCACTGTAAAAATATTTTATTAGATTAAAGGGTAGTTAAATGTCTATTTGTCAGTTTTTCATGAGTTTATATTTGATCATAATCATAATGTACATACACATATGTATGTAACTAGCAAAATAGCTCAGTGGTTAGCGTATAATTTTATCAACTGAGGGTCATGGATTTAATCCTTGGCCCGGCGTTGCTGGCCAAACCCTGGATATATGTGAATCCAGGTCAATCGTTTTCTATCAGAATTTGCCAATTTCTCTGATTTCATTATTGAAGCGGTTCCAAACAAATTGGCAACCTATCATTTTTTGAATATAAAATCAAATTTATAAAATTATATGTGAAACGTAACATACAAATGGCCAGGAAAGCGCATTGGGGTTTACCTTATTGTGTTTTACGAACAATTTTAACCGCGTAATGTTACTAGTCTAATTCAACCCATGGAGAAAATTGTCATATCATCAATTAAATGGCTTTGCCGTGATCATCTTCTCAAAACTCTTGCTGGAGAAGATGATGACTGGATCAATTTCTGAAAAAAGATTATTGGATGCCAATACACTGAATAGCAAAATCTTGGTCGAAAGTAAAACCAATAACACTGGTTCGATCATGGAGAAAGATTCTTCCTAATGTGGAATTAAATTTATCGAATTGTGAAGAGAAAATTTAAAATGCTTCGAAAATTTTGATCGTACTTAAGTATCGAGGAAATAGTTCGATCGCGATTCCAATGATGCGGAATTTCAATACTCAGCGATGTGGATATTGTTTATATTGTCAATAACAATAGAAACGATGTCAAAAATTGATACTTTGGTTTATCCCTATTTTTCAATTATCCGGTCCCGTACTCCCCAGCATTAGCCTGGATAATCGAGAGTACACTGTATGTACACGTTAAATGGAGATTATCGAGGGTGCCACAGGCAGTCTGTGATACCAGACGTGGCGTCTAATCAACCGGTTTGAGGAGCGGCTATGCAACTAAAATGACATTTTAGAAGCAAAGGGGTTGGTTGGCCACAAAGCGTCAGTTCGCCGCCATACATAATCCGCGCGTACCTCAGCCTGCAATAGCCGTCAAAGCGATTCAAAAGCAAAATACTAACAACAAAGCGGACTGTTTGACACTGATGGGCACTAGCCCCATTCAACCCTCACAACACCGCCCACTCTCACAGGGTGGTTTGGCTGTGTGTGCTCTAATGCGTTAACATTGCATAACACCAATAGGAAGGGGAGGAGGGTGGTTGATGGTCGTTCGAGTACAATGTACGCGTTTCCTCTTTCCGATGTGTGAATGAACCGATCGCGCTAGTCGTGTTTTATTGGCGATTTCGTGCATGTTTTGGATGTACGTATGTAGGGTTCGGTTTGCGGTTTAAGGATTTCCAGGAGTGGTGCTATCCATTATCGCCGCTCCGTATGACTAATGATGGAACTTGCGCCCGTTGGCAATCTATCGTTCAGTTGTGATTCCTTGTCTGCGTCTTGTCACCGTTCAACCACCCCGAATGCAGCTGCTGATGCAACGTCAGTTCACTCGATAACCGTCCGTCTAAATAATGGACCTGAACTGCGGCAGCCCTGAACGGACCCCGGAGCTGCATTGTTCGTCGAAACAATGCCACCTTTCAATCATACAAACTCCATTATTGAATATTACCGCCTAAGCACAAAAACTAATTTCGGTTTGCCGTTGTTTTGTATCGATTTACTAGAACGTTTGGTACAAAATTTAAACCAAAAAGGAAACGAGGTATTTTAAAAAGGTGTCATCTTATTTTTATTTTATTTTTACATAGATATATATACCAGGAAGGCTTGACAGAAAGACCCAAATATGCCTTCCCGGAAAATTAATTACATACAATGCAGCATTTTATTATTACATAATCACTGTATTTCCAGAAGCCGAAGAACACGAAATAACAATTAATTACAGAATTAATCCATTGAGACATCTATGGATTTTAGATTTGTACATAATTTTTACAAATTATACACACAATAAATACAGAAGATTTGTGACAGCAAGAAAGATGATCTTTTGCCAATTTTGAGGAACCGTTCAACAATGATCTGATAAAATTGGCAAACTCTGATAAGAAACGATCGACTTAGAGTCACAAATATCTAAATCTGACCAGCAGCACTGGAACGATACTCGGAATAAAATATTTTCAATCAAGGTCGAACCAGGGCTTGAACCGGGACCTCTCAATGGCTAATATTAACGCAACCACCGAGCTATATTACTGGCTATCGTTTATTTTATTTCAGTAAGATAACAGGTGTCCCGGAACGAATCTTATTTATTTATTTATTACAGTTAAGCTATAGTGGCATTACAGATATACTCCAGGGCGTCACGATAAGTATTTATATACATGAAAAAACAAAAGATACATAAATAAAAATTAAATATCAAAATGAAATAAAATTTAAACAAAATAAAGCATGAAAATAATGTAAAGTAATGACCAAAAATAATAGAAAAAATAAAAAAATAAACTGAAATACGAACAATCAAATATGAGAACGCATTTGCGATCTCAAATTAAACAATTCCTCGACCAGAACAGCATATTTTAGATCGAACAAATCCAAGTTAACAGAAATCTGGTTGCGAAGCTTGATGCCCCGAGCAACAGGCGACGACAACATCAAATTAGTACGTGCCCTAGGAAAGAGAACAAGCTTTCCGAACCCAAATTTCTTCTGACTGGAAATCGTAAGTGAAAGTAAAAAAAAGTTAGTAAAAAAAACCACGTGCCACATTCACCGCTGTCTGATTTCGCTCTAAGCCATCACGTAGGTATATAATCCGTATTTGCCTCTTCCTCTTGCTCCCTAATTTTTTGAGTCTGTAGTACTCAATATTTTCAAATTAGATATTTCAACTTTTTTTTTAATTATTATGATAGATCAAACGCTTTTTGATCGCAAAAATTTTGTTTTTAATTATGTTTGGCTTTTCTTATCGTTTTCTTGTCGTTTTCTTGACTTTTCTTATCGTTTTCTTGACTTTTATTGACTTTTCTTGACTTTTATTGACGTCATTTAATTATTGCACAAAAAAGTGTTCTTACAGCCGATTGTCACCGATTTTTTATGAATGGGCAGAAGTACCGTTTATTTTCAAGCGGTTCGCGAAGTCGTAAATAAAATATGTATGTATGCATATGCTACATTGAAAAATCAAAGAAATCGTGCGTTAACCATTTCCCGATGAACACATCACGAAGATACGTTATTGTTTTGGAAGCGTGGGCGAACCGAACCGAACCGAACCGAACCGTACATAAATCACCGGCTCGCCATTACTGCCGCGTAATTCCGGTTCCCTGCAGAACATCGCCTGTAATAAGGTAGTTAGGCCAGATATCGGCACATTAGTACCTCTGGGTCCATTGTGCCCTGCCCGCACCAACACTATATACAACATATCAATTACCTGTGCACCTGCAATAAATTCAAATTACGATCCCATTACGTCCCCGGAGGCCGAACGCCTACTACAACACAGATTCAAAAGTCGCTATACAATTTGTCAAAATATCCCGTCTTCGGATTTATATCAGACATATGTATATATGTATATATATGTACATATGTAGATATAATATATACAATTTCGGACGTGCTCCGCCGCAAAAAGTTTTTTGAGAAACGATGACATCGTTCGAAAAAATACACATACATACATATGTATGTACATACGTATATAGGATATACGCAGTGGAACGCATTACGGGCAGAAATAAAAGCAAAACTTTTGCCGGGAACCGGGGACGTATTAATTATATCCGGAGAAAAGTGGACATTGTTTTTATTGCTGGATAAAAGTTATAAGGGAAGAATTGTTTTCTCTTCTTTTTTTCGTCGGCTATATGTCGTCATCACACATTGGTAAGGGTCACTTTATACCCCCAATGAATTCCTGAAAAAATGAAACAAAAATATTATACCTTGACCTAAATAAACTTATTCTATTGAAGTTGTATCTATATGAATTAATCATACCAGTTTATTTTTATGGTACAAGTGTGTACGTACATATGTATGTATAATTGGAAAGATCATTCTTGGTGAAAAAATAGCGGGGAATATATAAATTTATTTTATTTTAATATTATAGTATTCACTAAATACGCGGAACTTATTTCAAGTACTGATACGTCAAATATCATGCACTTATATTTAGAAAATTTTGACATAGTATCATGAGCTTTTAATTGAATAGTTTTCAGTTGGTAAATGAATATTTGAAATATTTTTGAAGAAAGATGATATAATTTTGTTTAAAACTGAGTTGGCAAGGGTTGTCGTTTCATATTTGCCTTACGTCTAATTTTAAATATTTTACTTGCTTTCTTTTCACTTCCCGAATCAAAATTATTGGTCAGTCCAAGAAGATTATTCAGTTTCTATTTTCCATCTGTGATACAATATGATTTAATCAATTGATCTAGTATAAATTCGCCTACCAGGTCACCAATAAACAAAGTAACGTTCAGTTTGACAGTCAAAAAATGAGGTTATGGACACAAACGTACTTTATTGGAAATATAACGTTGCCAGAAAAAAAATAGCGTTTGATTTGGTAATTTTTAGGTGGAAATAAAATAAATTCCAGTGATAATAATTTTTTTCATGCACAATACTATTGTATAATATGTTTGTTGAATGTTGGAATAATTTATTTAAGTTGAATCTATTTAGTTAAAGTAAAATAATTTGTTTTTCGTCCGATATATTATATTTTTAGTGACGAGTGTAAATTAATATTATGAAAGTGCAAATGGTCAAAATTTTTGTTGAATAAGTTAGCACCCAAAAAAAACTCGCACTAAATCGAACACGTCCTCAATATGAAGGAAGTTTCGTCCATTTATTTAGAATTATTATTTTACATCCACGAAAGAATAACACTATGCATTTAGACTTAACGCCCTGAGATTTGTTTGTGTTATAAAACGATTCACTCAACCTCAACTCCATTCCGACCCTCTGCTCTTATTCAATTAAGCTCTATAAAGATAGTCAGTTGCTGATGTGCAAAGCCGTGTACGACCAGGTGCTTATTCAGTGTACCTATGTACTTCGTTTTGTAATATTAACGCTAATATACAAGGTACGTTCCCAGCTTTTTATCATCCCGCTTAATTAAGCAGGAAACTAATTAGTTTGTTTCGCCGTGTTAATATGCAATTGCAACATTATGTCGACACGTTATACTGCGTATATATAGAATAATTTCCAGTTTATGTACATACGACGTCGTTCAATTAACATGTCGACGACTTATGGCTTGTCGACACTACTGTCCTGCTTAACAGTATTTCCTCAATAATTCACTCTCAGAGAATACGTCGTCCCAACACCGGTGGAGCACTTCAACGTATTGATTTAATACCGAGATATCAAACGATGCATCGGTTGCATTGATAAATAAAACATACATATTTCCATAGTGAGATATAAACAAATATGTATGTACATATAATATATAAGGACTTTTGAACTTATTAAGTTTGATTGAAGAAGTTGTCGATGAATGAAATTGGGAAATGTGGATTGTGATCGGGTAAAATAGTCGTGAATGAAACATGATTAAAGAGGGTCATCATTTTTGGGTGAATGATGAAAGTTCGTCGGTGATGTGTGTACACTAATTTTACAATGTAATTTCCCGTTGACGTTCACTCGTCACATTTACTCTCAATTATTCACGTATTCAGCTCAGCGAGCTTATATTAGCGGTAAATCGCAATCGAAATACGGCAAAACTATGAAATGAATTTTCAATAAAAGCTTTCGACTGTGGACCGTTCGAGGGGAGGATGGGAAAAGGGAGCTTCCGCCTATTTCCATTTTGGCTTTGTGCTTTTATGCGGGGGTTACAGTCAATACGGATTCGGCCTGTATTTTTAACTGGAAGTTAATTTACACATAACCACACTGTAATTTCGGTTATAACGCACGCTCGCCCCCGAATGCAGTGGGATTATGGTTCATTGTTCAAAATGCGGTTTTTTTCCGCGTCTGTCGGATTTAAAATTAATAATGCGCGCATTCAGTATGCAATGTAACTGACGGTCGTAATGGTTTCAATAATTGAAAATATACAAATTACACATATTGTAGCTGTTAACGGGAGTATTTGAATAGTCAAAATAATCTACCTACATATATGTACATACATACATACATACATGTGTGTTGCACTTTTATCGGATAAATGTCTTTCACCGTAAATAAAAAAAGTATTGCTAAAAATGGTATCCATTTTTCGAATTTGTTGGATTTGCTATCATATGTATATTTCTCCCAGATTAGATTTAGTATATACATATATGTACCCATATGTATGTACCAGGACTGTAGAGTCGGTTCAAACTTTAACGACTCTGAGTCCGAGTGCAAACTCTGACTCCAACTTGAGCGGTCTTAATAAGATTTTTACCAACGTATAAAATCATTAGTATAGGAATTAATTGTGGTATTAAAAATATTTAAAAAAATGAAGGGAATCTACAAAATCACTAAAAATTGACGTTGAACCCGATTTATTGAATTATTGATATTGAAATATTTAGGTATAAATTAAAAACAAGTACATACATTCATAGTGCATGTGTATAAATTTCATACAAGCAAATCAATTTAAATAAAAAATGAGAGTCAAAATGAAAATAAAAAAGTTTTATACAAAAACACAATAAAATAAATACATCAAAATACTTCAACGATTTTATTTATAGTGCAAATTCATATTAGTGGTTAAAATTCAATAAAATCCAGTTGACACACACACTTATTTTTTTAATTAAAGAAAATAATAAAAAGGAGTCGGAGTCGGTTGATTTTTTACGACTCCGGCTCCGATTCCACCGACCTGATAAACAAAAATGTAATTTAAGTATTTGCTGTCAATTATCACCTAAACTACTCATCGGATTGGGCTCAAACATTTTTACATGTCATGGAAATGATGAATTCCGTTTCTCCCATATCGATACGTCGATATTAAAATACGCTTACCTACATATATTGTATGTAGATTGTGTTTCAAATTCTTTGATTGTATGATATCAGTTTGTCTAAAAATGACACTTTTGTACTGTATTGTATGGTTTAATACTCACGTACAAACATTTGAAAAGTGTCGCCTTGAGGCAACCTGTCATGACACATCGTAGAAATGTATTTATCTATACATCTATATAAAAATCAATGTTTGTCACGTATGCGTTCCTATACCATTCAACTGATTGCGATGAAACTTACAAGAGCTATTGTGTGCATGTCCGCGATGGTTTCTGTAAAAAAATATCCCCCAAAAACGGGAATGAGTGACATTGCATGGCAAATAATTTCAAATCAGCTCGCAACCTACGTTCTTAGGGTAAAATAAACAAATAATTGAATAATTGAAAAAGTGTTCGCCACTATTGGTTTTTTTAGTCATGTCAAGTCAAGTTCGCCGCCTGAGTTTTTCCGACAAATGGGAACGGGTACGAGAATGGGAACGGGAACGGGAATTGCATGCGTTATTGTGGCATTGCAACGCGGGTTCAGCTAGTATATAATAAAATATACTATATATGTACATATGTATATGTATGCAGTTAGTAAAGATAGTAATTAGTTTTTTGAGCGAATTTTTTGAGCAATATATGGAAATATTCATATATTGTAATACTATGAATATTTCCTACAATATTATATCACTGTACAAGTGCTGATACTTGAAGATGGTGTTTTTTTTTTATTGGCTTTAAGCTGCATTAAGCGTTATATATGTATTTCGTGGCGCAGTGTGTAATTATGGCGAGCGCTCCATCACGACCGTGAAATATCTGGCAGCTACTTGGTTAACAACATCATTATTTATCGCATCGGCAAATGGTGTTGCAGTGCGAAAATCTCGCTGTTCCTCTCGACATGGGGTATAAGCACATACACACCATACACAGAGACGAGAGAGCGTCGGATCGCATGATCTGTCAAGAGCCGCCGCGCGTTGCACTCGCGCCACTTTATTGCCGTACCGCACCACCTGATCTCGGATCATTTTTCACCTGCCCCGTGTGTCGGTTCGAAGGTTTTTCCCATATTAATGGATCCGATTACATGCTTTATGATTACATATCGCCCCGCTACACACTCGCCGGCTAAACTATCGACGCGCGTCGCTATCCCTCATATCTGGCGCTAATGCACTCGCTGCAAGCTGTGCATTAAGCGTGTTAACACGCGTAAGGTGCACGAATGCTCGTCGTACTTCGCCGCGGTAATTGTGTGAAATTTTTCGAGGACTTGGTGCGATTTATGGACAGGTGTGAATGTGGACGTATGTGATCATATATTTATATGCAGCGTGTACGGTCGGCACGTATCTATCTATGTACGTACTTGCTCATGAATATCCTTTTCGAGCGGTTCTTTCTGTGAAACTGTAGATGTACATATGTATGTATGTATATAGACTGGCTGGATCTGTTTCGTTTAGCTGTCACAATATTTTCAGTGAAATAAGCGCCCTAATCAACAGAGAGATTAATCGACAGTAAGTTTGTCGTAGGATTTCGTGCTGTTTGTCGTTGCAAGATGCCCTACCTAAAAATTCTGCTGTTTTATGAATCCTCATTGTATGAAAAAAAAACTTCGTCGTTGCATAGTATATTTCCATTTACATATGTATATAGGCAATGAACACAACTATAACCACCCGATTGATTGTGTTGTGTCCTTTTCTGTTGTGGACGAATGACTTTTCTCTGAGCGACAGCTACGACAGGCAGATTTGTTTATGAAAATTCAACCTCGATTTAATTTTTTAAATCCAATCTTTTTACAGGCTTTTTATTAGCTTCAATTGCAGTTAGTTCAATGTCATTCAAAAATTTGTGATCTGCTTTTGAACTACTTCCACTCTTTGGGTCGCTTTGATATTGTAACGTAGAGATTAGGTGATTGGCGCTTGTCGACCACTGGTTTACTAGCGCTGATCACATGATCTCGCAATCAATTTTCAGTTTTAAATGAAATTATTTTAATGTCAATGCCCGATTCGCCAGATATACAAATCTTTTCTATCCACGAATTTGTCATAACAATACATCATTTAATAGTGCAATCGCACGGATATGCCGTCTTTACGATGGTATGGATGATCGCTTTGATCTTTTTGCTGACTATATCAGTACTTTTAGGGCTACGATTAAGAAGCAAATCTGTGGTTGATTTGCTTTCTCACCTTCATTGTCATTTATTATTTATTATTTTTACTATGTTTTTGTAATTTTTCTTTTTTGTTTTATTTATCTTGCCATGTGGTGCTCACTGTAGGTACTTGGAATATAATATTTTCATTTTTATTTATATATTTTTTATCTCATTGTACTGCTTTTTTGTATATTTTATTATGTATGTGTGCCAATTTAAATAAATAAACGTATGAAAGTATAAAAGACATGTGAACAAGCCGTATACAACAGCCAATACGGTCTCGTGACCCATGGACCAATAATGTCTCTGTGTTGAGTGTACATATACGATAGGTATAAATATTAGACGGTTTTGGTCCGTGCTTAAATCGGAACTAGCAGGCCGACGGATCAAGAACAATAAACTGCATCTACTACTACTGTCCGTCTTTCACTCTAATATTGGAAAGAGTGTTCCTTCTCGAGAATTATTTCTCGAGAATTTGTCGAAAAAAATGCCAAATTGAGAATTCTCATTTCTTGAGAAATTTTACAATTTATCGAGAAATATTATAAAACATTTTTTACTATACAATTTTTTTTTTGTCGAATATTTTCAAAAAGTTTACAACCACTGCCCTTTATAAAGCTGCATTTGAAAGGGTATACTTCTTAGAATGTTTATAAGTGGTCTAGGAATGATGAAAAATTGTTTACAAATTTCTAACTTCCGAACTTGCCTTATCTTATGTTATTTTGACTACTTTCTGAATTGATCTTAATATCATTTTGACCTAGACATTGCAAACGCGCCAATCTTTAGAAATATGCAAACAATATCTTCTGACTACCCTCAATTATCCTCTGAATGAATTTACCGTAATTTTTGACCTGACTTTTTTCTATTACTATTTATTTATATTACTCTACACGGCTGGCGGTGTTATATTTGCTTTGGTGATTATAGAAACCTCTATGATAAGAAAAAATAAGGCGTGAGAATCAGTAGAATGCAATACAAAATTACATACCAATAATGCGAAAACATATATTTGTATTCTTGAATCCAATTATGTCGAATAAACGATACTTTACTGTGTTAAATACATTTTTTCATTTATCAAAATTTCTTGAGAATTCTCGAGAAATTTAAGAAGTCAAATTGAGAAATGAAAATCATTGAAAAATCAGAATCACTTTTTGTAAACCTCTATACACGTCCATATTACAATATTTTACCGATATACCGGGGTTAGATACATAATATTGAAGTAAGCTAATGTCTCCGACATTAGGCTAGAGGAATTTAATCATTAAAAATCTCATTAAATACTACATTATAATCTTGTTTCAGATCTAAGCAATGATAGCTAGCTATCCATAAGCGGCTTTCTACTGCCCCATTACCACTCAATTTAAATAATAGTAAACTTTTTTCACTCTCATTTCATATAAACTTAATATAAAGCCTTTATACATTTTCGTATTCCTTTTTTAATTCATTTATAGATTATTTCAAACTTTATTCATTAATCACGAAGTCGTTGTTGATTTTTTGATCATCATTAAATAGAGCAGTACATCTACATATGGGCGTATTTTATCGTGTGATATGTTTATTTGCGACAATTCACATGTTAAATATTGTGAATAGAATGAGTTGTACGTAAATATTTATGTATGCAAATACCGACATATTATTACATCGGTAAATACCCCGAATTCCGCAAAAGTGTTTGTGTTTATGTATTTATTTATTTTCCCTTTTCGCGGTTCTTCCGTATTAACTTTTTCCAGCGGGGCATTTTTTCACTTCTTATTTTTATTTTGTCGGGGAGTATATATTTCATGCGTACATATGAATGTGTGTGTGCGTAGTTTTTTTTTTCTTTTGTAGAAATTCGATTCCTGCGTATAATGTCACACGCACTTTTGACCGTTGTTGCGGTGGTGAATATATTATCAGGAATATATGAATGATAAAAGGGCGTGGAAGAATAGGGAAGAAAAAGAACGAAATGGACCGCGAGCAACGCAAAAAATATGTTTGCGGATTATATATAAATGATAAACGATACCGCAGACATAATGTATCATGTACAAATAAGAAGAAACTTGATCAGCGCTTTTTTTCGTGGGCAGTTCTTCCAGTGGCGAGATAAAGGGAGGCGGGGAGGGAAGATATTCCAGAGCACTCGTAAATCACACATTAGATGTGGCGGCGCTCTTCCATTTTGTCAGGCAGAAGATTTCACACTGCGCACACGCGGATAAGTTAAGCCGAAGTTTGAAATATAGGAAAACAAACAAGATCAAAGCGGTATGATCGTAAATCTGTCCGTTTTTAAAAAGTGCTGACCGCACGGAGGGCTCTTCCAGCCACCTCTCCTCCGGTTTCCTATTAGCGTGCTCTTTGATGCTGAAAATAATGCGGGTCTGAAAAGGGTCAACGAAACCCATTTGCGAGGGTGACCCCCCGTACCACCGACGAATCAACGGTTCTCTTTAACAACGTCATCACAGGTGGTACTCCTCACCGTGGGCCATACTGTTTGTTGAACGTTGCCAGCCAGTATCGGCGGTGATTGATATGAGCTATTGTGAAAATCACACTGCAAGAGAGTGATATTGAGATCTCGAACGAGTTGGAAGTGGTTTCCTTTGATCGGCGATATTTTCGGAAAAGCCGGGTAAAGAGTGACGCGTCGCAGACGCACTGCATCTGCCACCACAAACACTATCGCGTGACCGTGCATTTTCCGAAATAAATTTAAGATGAAAAGCTCTCCTTAGCGTTCGCACTCACCTTAGATGGAATGGATCTGTTTTAAAAATAACGGGATATAGTGAAATTATAGCTCATTCTCCAATTTCCGTTCATCATATACATATGTATGTATGTAGTCATTTGAGCAGTGGATCTACATATATTGTTGAAACCACATACATATACATATAAAATATTCAACGCATGTTTACTCACTGGGTATTTCCCAGAATACTGGAAAACAGCCAACGTAATTCCCATACTTAAGCCCGATAAAAGCTCAAAAAACCCGGCCAATTATCGACCCATTAGCTTACTTTGCACGCTTTCAAAAATTCTGGAAAAAATAATATACACTCGTTTACTTAAATTCGTAAATAAGAAATTAATAAATGAACAATTTGGATTTCGCACTGGACATTCCATGACCCAACAACTAACAAGACTAACTGAACACGTGACGAAGAACTTTAATATGAAGAGAAGTACCGGAATGGTATGTCTCGACATAGAAAAGGACGACACGGTTTGGCACGATGGACTCATTCATAAGCTCCTTATTAACAAAATACCAAACTACCTAATTCTCATCATCAAATCGTACTTAACTCGTAGAAAGCTAGTGGTTAGCGTAAATAATGAATTATCGTCTCCAAAAATAATCACAGCTGGTGTTCCGCAGGGGAGCTTGCTAGGCCCACTCTTGTTCTCCATATATATAAATGACATACCTATTCCAAAAAACTGTCACATAGCCCTATATGCAGATGATACAGCTTGCTTCACAAGTAGTAAAAAACCAGACATCATTCTTAAAAATCTTGAATTTGCAATTAAAACAATGACTGAACACTTCACTAAGTGGAAAATTCAAATTAATCAAACCAAAACAGACGCCATATTCTTTAGTGTTAGAAAGCATAAACCAAGTTCAGATCTGAAAATCCCCTGGAGAAAGTCTTACCAAACCAAATCAAATTAAATTGTAAAATAGAAAATGATCAGTAGATCAGTAGCTATTAAAATATATATAAGATGTATTGTGAACATAATTTCGTAATAATAAAAAGCATTTAAAAATCAAAAAAAAAAAATACATATACATATATGTACATGAATGTATCTACCGTAACGGTCAATAAAAAAGTGTCCACTTTCAAACTATGATAAATGCAGTTATACTTTTTTTTGGGGGCTGAGGATTTGTTCAAAGCCCTTTTGTTTTATGAATATGATCCTTTGCTTTTATTTAAGTTAGTTTAACCGTGGCTTTCGGCTCATTCACATCGTCCATGTGCTATTTACTAAAATTATGCCTCAAATGATATCAAATAATCAAAAATATATTTATGTAACACTTATCATTCAAAGTTGTTGGTCAGAAATTATTTAGAGCAAATTAATTTAAAAAATACGCATTTTTAAGGTGGATACTTTTTTATTGACCGCTACTGTAGATTTTCAGTTTTAGAAAATTTCGATTCCAGAAATTTATATAGCATATGTTTACATACTGATCGTAAGTAGCTGTAACTGTTTTGCTTTACTGTTTAAAAAACCAAAAGCCAATAAAACCCGCAGCTGCGCATAATTTAATTATGTAAAGATCTTTCATGAGGCTATCGAGGATTGCTTTTTGTCCCACATAAAAAATGCTGGTTTGTAAGCAGAACAGAATTTGTTGAAACGTTTTCAAATAGTGTAATATAATTTATAGGTCCTATAAATGGAAGGGTATATGATTTCCACGACTTTTTCAATTCCCGGTATACGGGGCAGAGCTTGTGATCATTCCCGGGATTCCCGATCCCGAGACATATGAAGTAAACATTTAATTTTTCAAAATTATTTATTTTTTATTAATATAAAATTATTTATTTTTTATTAATATTTTTTTAGATTCTGATGAAGATGAGACACACAATTGTCTCATCTTCATAAGAATGTAAAAAAGTTTCTTCAATTGTGGAACAAGAAAGATTCACTCACTTCATAATAATTACATCGTAGAATAGTTTCATTTGCCTTTATTGAGTTATTTAAAGAACGTTTGGATTTAAATATTTTTCCCGGAGTTCGAGATAAAAATTCCCGGGAGACGGGATATAAAAAAATCCCGCGAGTTCTCGGGAATTTCTGTCCCGGGTAGACCCAAACAGAAACTAGCTATTACCGTGACTTTTTCACTAACCTCCGAAATCTGGATAATTTTCTGTCGCACCCGATATTATTAAAGTGATTAAATTCAGCAGTAAATAACAGCTTTATGTCTGATATAAATTTTAAGTTCTTCTTATTCTGTCAACAACAACCACTTTTTCATGAAAGTAATTATGCAAAGTATCTATGATTTTGATTAATCCAATTATTTACTGTAAAACTGCTTTAAGTATATTTATTAATTAATTTGTATGTTTTATTCCCCTTTTTTTTATTATTTTTCTATATATACATATATGTATGTATAAACATATATTCTGCCATTTCAGTAAGTACAATTTTTTTTCTTTATTTCATTTGTAACTTCTGTTTAATCATACAAAATAATGTGATCATAGAAGGCACAATGCTCTGCATTACAGTTTAATTAAAATTAGTCTGACCCATTATTATTCTAAAATACAGCTAAAATTTGCGTTTTTCAAACGCTGGTCCCGGCAGATATGCCCTTTAGCTATCTCCTCGGTTAATTTTAAATGTTAAACTCGTAGACATACCTAGCGTACATATTATATATGCAGACTGTTTGAATTTTGCCAGCAAAACTGTGTAATTCCGTATAATTAAATTGATTAAAACGCACGCGCACAATCACCGACACACATACATTCACCCCCCAGCGCACAACCTAACGTGCAAAATCCTAAATTTATATGCGAGATAATGGTAAAGGGATTAAAACGTCACAAAGTGAACGTAAAGTAAAACTGTTCGGTGGAAATTCTTTGAACGTCGAGCGCAATAAGAAGCTGCCCACGTCGCGCCGGAAACGACGACAAGACCGGGACTTTTACCCACCCCAAAACCACCCCCATCTCCGTCCCACTTCCTCCCCCGTGTCCTACGGTAGCCCGATCAAAGCGGTAGTATTCGGGCGTGCCGTGTTTGATTTCCCATTTGTTGTTGGGGAATCCGTGTTTGCGCCGGTCAGGCCTCCCATCGCCACCCCTATCAATCCCCACCACCCCCTCCCCCTCCCCCGCCTCTGGGGGATCGGATGCCACCCGCTAATAAAGCGCATTCCGGCACCAGAGCCGGACCCCGGTTGACAAAGGGATGAAATGCTTCATTAATTCCGGCTTATGTCTGTTTATTACACTTTGATAACCGACCGTGGCGGACCGGACCGGCCAAGACGCCATTTGCGTCGCGGCCTCGGTGAATAACCGAAACCGGACGTCCACCTATGTATGCGAAATTTAATCTAAATCAAGAAAATGAACATGACTTGGATCAATCATAGTGGCGCAGATGCAACACGAGGTGCGATATACGCGTGCATACTCGTCCCTTTCAATTAGTCAATTGTATAGTTACTGACCCTTTGTTGCCATAGACTCTATCGTCACAAGAGTCGTTATTTCATGACTCTTGATAATCTTTTCCCACTATTTAAAATCTATTGCAATAGGGAACATACTATAAGCATAAAATAAATCGTTCAATCCATTACATTAATGAATTTAATTTTTGGCCAGTCTTTGTTCTAGTAGTGTAGGTATGTACATATGTATGTTGATACTTGCTAAGCTGGCTCATACATATGTAAATATATCTCTTCTAGATATAAATTATATGTATAAATATATCTCTTCTAGAAAAATAAATTTTAATATCTATTTACATATGATAGAATTTTTGTACAAAAATTATGGTAAAAATTTCTATTCCTAATAAATTTCCAGATTTCTTCAAAATGTTCGTTTTGTGTCCTTATAATCTAGAAGGAAAATTTAAGATTTACATTATTTTTTTAAACTTTTTAATTATATAATTATTAGTCCTTTTTTATTTAGTGAGATCCTATTCCAATGTCTAATCAGATCCCTACGCAATCCTTCATTATTTCACATTAATCCCTGTACTACTAACTAGTCCAATAATTTATTTTTGTATAGATCTTGCTCTTCTATTAACAATATTCCCCCACATATTAATCCATTTTGTTGTTCCTTTTCTTGCTATAAATTGTAATTATTTGGTCATTATTCTTAGTATGTATTAATATGTACATACATACATATATCCCGTATCTACCACTAGTAAATGCTTTTCTTCTTAGATTTTATTTTATTTCATTGTTGTAATTTATTTTAAGAAACATTTTTTCTATCAATGTTATGTTATGTATGTTGTGATGCTGTTTGTTTCTATTTTTAAAAAATAAATTAAATATATATACATATACATTTATGATTTATCATATCTTCCCGTAAATCTTGTTCCCAAGTGTGTGTATAATATTTCTTTCGATTCAATTGAAAGTTCAATTAATTAAATTGATAAAACAATGAAATAGCTGTCACGAATTCTAGCTATAAATAAAAATGTGGGCTCGTTTAAATACAACATAGTATTATTGTAACTGTCGCACGTTTGTGATTTAATGCTTATTCATTAACGAAAACGCACATTGTATAAATGCACACAACACTTTTCTACTGCGGTCGTCGTAAATATTATTTTATAATTATGAGTAATAATTGTGATTAATAGCCCGGCTAAAATTTGCATATGCAAAAAATAAAATTATACTGCATCGCGCGCGCACACACGTGTACCCACATTGTTGCATTACCAAACATTTAAACGGGGGTTGGCGCAAAAGAAAAAAAAATTCGCGTTTTCAAATAACGATTTTCACTTATGGTTGGGTCGTTGTAGTTTTTTTTTTTAATTTCATTTTCGGCGTACTTAGTACTTCTTAGTAAATTCTCGGGTACTTGCGTCGAGTACGGTGCAAAGTCACTCGTCTAAGTGCTCGAAAGTTAAGGATCAGTTGGAAAGTTCATTGCATTCCACATTTTATGCTTGATTAATGCAAATTAATAGTTTAAAATGTGACTGAGCGCAGTTTAAAAACGGCGAGCCGCAAATAAATTTATGTATGTTTATATGTATGTATGTAGTATGTAAAAACGTGCATGACCCGAACACATTTGTTATAATCGCGAAATGCGGTTGAGTGCTGTGCTTGCAAAATTTATTGTCTGTCAAATTCTCCTAAAAAAAATATATAAATGATGCAAAAAATATATACGGAATTTTCCACTGCATTCACCCCGATGTAACCTTTGCATGAATCATAGACTTTTTTTATTGTGCACGTAGTAAAATTTCAATAATTGAGTCCCATCGTAACGATACGATTATTCAATTATCGTTCATTGTTTGAAATGTTTATTATCGTCGTTTTTTTATTATTTTTCTAATAAATATTTACACAGCTGCGTTGAATTAAAATTGATAAATAAAAATAATTGTTTGAATAGCATCCCTGGTGGGGATCGAACCCACGACCTTTGGATTAGAAGTCCAACGCGCTATCCTCTGCGCCACAGGGACAGATATCGGTTAGGGTTATCTCGCCGTTCGCCAGTTGTTTCTAAACTGTTTACTCGACCGACGTATATACGTATGTATGTACTGATAACATTGACTTTATCGCATGTGTTTTCATATGCGTCCAAGATGCCACGAGAACACCTGTGCACATTTGCGATAAACGGAACACAATTAATATGAGCAATTTCTTACGTATGTATTTGTATTAGAATCGATACGATGTGATATTATCTCGACGCAATTGATGTGGATTTTATTAATGTGGTTCATTTTCAAAATAATTCTCAATTTTTAAATGATGTTTGATTCTGAAATAAAAAAAAGATTTAATTAGTTATTTATTTATTTTAAGTTTAGACCATTGTGGCATTTTAGCGATTCCTAATGAACCAAAATGGTTGGAAATATAACAATGAAGAAACAAAATAATATCTACTGTACAGAAAACAAAAAAGCGTAAAAAAAAAATTCACGTCGAATCAATAAGAATTTCAGTAACTGATACTAAGTTTTAGTTCGATAGGACTAACGGTGTTCAAAAAATCCCCAAAATACACAGACACACATACTAACACACAGACACATACACAGTCACACACACATACACACACACACACACACACACACACACACACACACACACACACACACACTTTTTTAGATCATGAAAACGTGTTCAGTGTACGATTCTGAGTTGGAGTTACTCAAAATCTCAAGTTCGAATTTTCATATGACCACAAAACTTCATATATTGTTACTACTACGTACATATATTATATAAAGTAAAAAAAAAAACAATAGAATTGAAAGTTAGAATAGTAATAGAAGTAGTCACAAAACATATAATAATAGGAGAAAAATTGGGAATGGCTTGCATCAACAGTCAACATATTGGTGTTGTGCCTATATGTACATACATATGTATATGTATACAAGAACCAGTCGTGAATACAAAATATCCCCGTGAGGCCCAAAAAGAAAAGAGAAGATCAAATTCAGTCATACATCACATCCAATTATGAAACTAATGATGAGCGCAGGCTACCAGACAAATTGGTTAAAATAATGATGTTTGCATACATACATACATATACATATATTTATATATGTATATAGGAGGAGAATTCTTAAGTTGAGGCAAATCTCAAATATTATCAACGGTTTAACCGTGTGATGATTTACTTAATATTTAGGTATATTTATTTCATTAGTGTTATCAATGTGAAAAAACACTAATAACAATTTTTTATTCATGATTTTTTAATAATAAATGTATACATATCCATATGTATACATCTACAGCCACTTATAAAAAATACTCGGATATTTAAAGCAGCCACTCCCTACATCGGATCTTACTAGAATTCCTCTATTGCTTAATCCTACTTTTTCTTCCTTGGGTCATTTGTTATTTAAAAAAATATATGATATTGTTCTACTATTTAAGCAAATCAGTGTTTATATTGTTTTTATTGTTTGTGTTTTTGATTTTTTTATTAATTAAGTGCATCTTTTTTAAAAACACGAGCATCGAATAAAGGAAATAGATAAAAATTTCATTCAAGAAAGTCCAAACATCGTTAAAAAGATACAGTAAGATTGGTTCTATAAAAAACCTACCTTCTAATACCCAGCTTCTCTCAGAAGTATTCTTATCATTCGCAAAAATCATTCCCTTTTCACATTTCCAGCTAGCTCAGAAATATCTTTTTTTGGATTTTTAAAGAAACGGTCGCTAAAATGAGATCTTGTCAGAGTTTTCTTTCTTTTTCTTCTTCTTCCCATTTTTGATCGATTTTTAATTTTTTTCATTTAAATGTTCAATACTAGTAATTAACAGATTTTTTATTGCTTATAGCGGAAAAGTTGAAACTGTTTTTAATACTCACGGGTAATATTTTAGGGCGTATTCTTTAATATTTTATTGTCTGAGAATTAGACGAATAACAAATAAGCAATGTCTTGAACTTTGTTTGATTGTTATTAATGATAAAGTTTTTAATGTTGTTCCGTATCCGGAAAGAATGGTTGCACCGAGCAGTCCCCTTCTTCACTTCGGCGACCAGTTTCGCAAGTATAATATATCTAACGTAAATCTTGCCCTTTAGCATAAATCTCAATTTCGCAAGTGTACAAATATGACGCAGCCTCCCGCTGATTTATGTTATATTCCGGCTGCAGTAATTTCAGCGTCTCTCACCTCTATTTGGCAATTTAAAAAAGATATTCGAGAGCGGAAGACAGTCGCGCCAACCCTCCAGTCCCTAAGCTCACCCTTATTTTGCTTTTTTTGCACACATACACATTCCTTGACTCGCACACACTCACCCTTATTTGCGTGCGGTCTCATCGCCCCATCGAATCGACGTCAGCGTCGTATTCAAACTCAATTTTGGTGAAAGTGTAGAGAGCGGAAAATCCTAAGGGTGCGATCGGAGACGGTCAGTGGATTTTCGCTGTTATAAGCAAAATATACATTTCTTTTTTTAATACGGGAATTGCCTATCCTTAGGAAGGGTAAATAATCCTATTTTTTAACGATTTCGCTTTCGCCTAGCACAAAACTATATGATGTGATTTAACTGTTTATTTGTATACAATTATGATGGTTTAGAATACATACATATTTATTTTAATTTATATTTATTTATTTCAATTTATATTTTCAATTTGGAATTGCGTCAAGTATGCTTTTATGTATGTACTATGTACATAGAAGAGCTTCGGTATATTTCATACAATTTTAAAATGGACTGTACATATGTATGTAGTGCAAGTTAAAACCACGTAATTGCGTTCATTATAATGGGATTGGATTGCCGTAGGGCTATTGAAACACTGAAACGAAATTACATATCGATTTCAGCGATACTAAATAATCAACAAATTTAATGGTGGATTTTTAATTAAAAATTAAATTAAATGCAGACCCGTTTCATGCAGATGAAGGGTGCTTATTAATTATGGTAGAATGTTAGTATAGCTGCCTATATCCATCGACATTGAGTTTGTATATTTTATATATTGCATGTATTATATGTAAGTTTTGATGTGTTCTGTTAAGTCAGGAAAAAATCAATTCACAGGATTTTACTCCTGTCGTGTATTAAATGAAAATCTTATCATAGAACGATTGTGTATCTCTATTTTATGTACATTTAGGGTCACAAATAGTATAATAAATGTGAAAAGTTGATCGCAATATAAACATATTTTTCAGAACCATGCGAATTGTGAAAAAAATCGCGATAAGCGAATTTTAAAATCCAACGTGGACGAAATTTGCGAATTTTTAATGGCCACACTAAAAGGCATTTTAAAGTGAAAGTCATAATTTAGACTGTGGTCGTGACACGCAACCCCCGGCCGATACGGGGGTGAAAAATGAAGCATGACGTGTTAGTTGATTCGATTTCCCCGCTGATTCCATAAACAAGGTATGGTTGTTCACACTCGCACGCGTACAGCCGAAAATAAATAAATATATACATATATCTCTTTCCGTCTTTTCCCGCGTTTTTTTTTTTTTTTTTTACTTTTATTTTAGCCCCACTTTTCTTCGTATCGAACTCGGAGCTAGCACCTTTAGCACAACAACCGCAAACTTACCGGTTGGAAAAGTTTTCCCGGTCCCGGAAAAACGAAACAAGAAGTCGCTTACGTACGACCGAGCTCCGAACACCTGCAATCGGAAAAATTTCGACCCGAGTTGTTTTTACGCCGGAGTTGACAGCTTCTGACCCGAAAAGTGCTATGGGAAAGTTTTGGGATCTCCGACACATACACCGTGCGAACAAAGTATTATATGACTTTATTAACTTACTGTTTACATTTTAAGTTACATAATACTTTGAAAGCAATATAGTTAAAAGACAATAATTTCACTCCATCATCTTATACTAAATATGTATATTATTATATAACTTATTGTTTACCTTTACAATATAAAATATTTATGTATGTACAAATAAATAAATAATTCAATTTTGTAGTTTAGTTTCAAACCATTTTATTTATTTTATCTATTTCAAAAACAAGCCTTTTAGTGACATCTTTGATCAATTTCATACAATGTCAATGTAAATACGAGTTTTATTCCATATCAATAAATTGATTACTAGCATAAAACTGACTTCGAACTGTTCATGTCGTTTCAATAAATAGTTTTATTAAATTTATGCTTCGAAAAAATATTTAATTAAAAAATAATTCATGATAAATAAATACTTATACATATATGTATGTATAAGAGTATTTATCTGAAGAGGTCTATTAAATATTTATTTTGTCTCGAAATTATGACCGGATTTAAGAAGTGTTTTTTATTTCGAAATCGACTGAATACTCCAGGTCTGCCTGTCACCACCCCAAGTCAACGAGAACGAAAATAATTACAACACAGGGGAAAAAATCTTTCGAGTGGAGAGAATCTTCGATGTCAAATTTAATAACTCCCCTCGCGGTAATTCCAAAAAAAAAGTAAAAAATTGTACACGCGTATAAAAATATATATTTGGTTTTTGCCGGCCGTTTCGAGTCCCGTCACTTCCCATCTTCTTTTTATTTCTCATTATTTCTCTCCACTCGGCTTTACGTGGTCTTGACGTAGAAAAATGATTGCTTTGCCGAGGCCTTTGCTCGCCCGTCTCCCGCACTTTTTTCGGCGTGCTAATAGATTTTTGTTACCTTTTGGAGCGGCCGTTAATTTTTCATGTTTATGTATTTTTAAAAAATCTATCTAATCTTATTTCAACTATATTTACAAATATCTTGCGACACTCTCGACATGTACTGTATTTTAATCATAGCCGCCTTTCATGTCATTCCTCTGAAAAGCTCTTTAGTTTAATCCATTCATTTTGTATGTAAATATATTTATTGTATAACTATTCTTTGATTATCATTAATGCGCCAGTATGAGTATGAAATATTTTTAAAATAATACTTTGCTAAGTAACTACTACGAAATTATTTATTAATTTAATTATTTCTACAAACATTACTACTAAAACGTTTGTCAGAAAAAAAATATTTTTTTGCAACGCAACAAGGGTCGTTGGACCCACAAAAGCAATTATAAATTAAATGACATATAATAATAATTGTAAAAAATTATTGATAATTTAGATTTTTTATATATTAAAAATTATAAAAAAAAATTTACTATCAATAATTTTAATTTTAATATAAAAAATTTTTCTTTAAAATTATTTCTATTAAACGTTTGTCAGAAAAAAAATTTTTTTTGCAAGGCATCCAGAGCCGTTGGACCCACTAAGGCAATTAATATGGGAATATGCATTTTCAAAGTTTTTCTGAACTTTATTACATTCAATGATTAAAATAGTTAATATTAATGAGAAAAAATACTATATCCGATATTTGGTTAAAATAAACGAAAATATAAGATAATACTGTACATCCAAAGATTACTTTATATTCAATCATTAATCATTCCATTCATCTGATTATGAGTTGGAATGAGTTTTTGAATTTCCATTTTGACAAAATGCTATCAAAAACTCAAGAATATAATGGAATAAAATTTAGTTATTTTACCATCAAACGACCGCATGCGGCCCGCGAACTACATTATCACGTTTCAAGCGTAAGACGTCATTTTAATTGATATAGATAAATAATTTTTATTTTTAATCAAAAAAATAGCCGTATAATATAGAACTAAGTCAACTTAATTACGTTTTTTCCAAAATGCCATTTATTATTTTGAATTAAAATATATTTTATTTAATAAAATAATTAAATAAAAATGAAATAATTAAATAAAAATAAAATAATTAAAATAAAAAATTATAATTTTATACGTAAGTTTAACAAATTGCAATGATTGAAATTACATATGTACATATACATATTATATTATTTTAGGGTTACTTATTATAGTTTTGTTAATTTTGTTAACTATGTTATATTATAGTTTTTATTTTTAGTTTAAATTTGTTAATTGTTAATTAATTCATTAGAAATTTTCTATTTAATAATAATAAATAAATACATAAATAGAAATCATGTAATGACTTTTATAATCAATTACCCTTCATATAAAACAATAAACAATAAAAAATTAAAATACAGGCCAATATACGCAAGGGTCGAACGGATCCACCGTATCCGTTTGTGCTGTGGTATCCGTACTAGGGTTAAAGTTCAATTTTCACTCGTCTGAAAATATTCTAGATGTAAATATTCCAATAATTTTTTATTGGAATAAATTTTTGTGAAAATTTTGAATTGATATGTACAATGTCATCTGATTAGCTTCAAATGCTTATTTATAAAATGCAAATTTATTTTTAAATAGCTAGACATACACACATATATGTATGTATAAGTATGTAAAGACATACATAGTTCAAGCAGAAACTAACAATTTCATGAGGCTGAAAATTCATATTACAATTCATAACACAGTTCTTAACCTTCACACATGTGTGTATGTAAGTTTGTTTGAATAGGTTTGTTTTTGGTTATGCAACAAGAACACCCATCGGTACGATAAGAATTTCCATTGATGGCGTGCATACATACACACTCGTACATATAAAACATATCCACGCGTGAAATACGAGTGTTAAACGAGGAAAAGACGAATGTTAGACGACAGGGCTTTGAATAAAGGGTCGGGGCGATTCTTTTACGGCCAGATCCGGAGGTATTTTTTCGCCGTGATTTAATGACGGTCGCGCTATACCGTATCGACTGGCAGCTATAGGGGGAGGCTCGAGGGTCGCACTCGGGGTTGGGGGGGGGCGAGAGAGAGAGCTTTTTCCGAAGCTTGAGCAGCGTACCCCTCGCACCGCTCCTCACAGCCCCTCGTCCCAAGAAGAAGCTTTTCATATTTATGGCGAGAGCGCAGCTTGAGTCCGGGACGTAAATAATAACGCGATAGATTTACAGCCGGGCACACTTTGGAAAAACCGACGGCGGCCATTTTCCCCGCGGCGGGGGGGCTCCGACCACGTGTTCCTCCGTGCGTGGCCTGCGCCCCCGGGCCCCCGAGCCCCCTTTCGCCAAATATCTACCGCCAAACCCCTTCTCTCTGCCCTCTTCCCCGTGAGCCCCCAAAACACATTCAGTACAGATTACGCGCTCGCCAGATATGCGCGAATGGTGTATACGGCGACGTGCGGCAGAAGCGCTTTATGGTGATAGATCGGGCCGTTATTTACACCGAGACCCACCCCGTGTATGTATCTGTGTATGGTGTGGTTGTGTGTGTGTGTGTGTGTGTGTGTGTTTTGCCAATAAAAGCCGTATTATTGGGGTGGAAAGGGGGTGTGTGACACAAATAAGCTTCATCGATACGGTGACGGATGTGTGAACGGCAATTATTGCGCGGTGAAAGAATGGTGGGGAATGTTTCTAGGATTTGTGTAATTAATGTTGAAATGGATATATATTTTTTTAATTTTATTAAGTTTATTTAATAAAGGAAGTTGTGCTATAATATTATACATTATTAATTAGTAATTAACGAATAATAACTACTGATACACATAAATAGTCCGATGAAAATTCTTAGATGAAATTTCAAAATATCTATGATATTTATTATAATTTCGCCATAGTGATTTTACAGAGTAGTTCCAAATTGTCATTATGGCTAAAAAAATATATACAATAAGATGAAAATAAAATATAACAAAATTAAACATAATAAAAAAACAAATACAATAATAGAACACATTACGATCTCCAATTTAACAATCGCTCCACCAGATCAGCATATTTAAGATTACACAAATCCAAGCTAAAATCTGGTTGAGGAGATTGATGCCCTTGGCAATAGGCGACGAAACCATCAAATTGGTACATGCCCCAGGTGAGGAGAATGATTTGCGGTATCTAGTCATACCGTATTTGAGTTGGGTGGCAACATTGAACCTGAATTCTGCAAGAATTTGAGGATTGCTAACCAAACCAACAAGTAATTTATAAAAATGTTTCATCAAATATACTAGAAAATTATAACTTAGTGTTCCCAGCAGGTAAGCACTAGGATTGAGCCAAGGATGGCGACCGTTAACTATCATATAGGTATATAGAATATATAGAGTCATGTAGGTTTCTCTGTATATCAATAGAGTACAGAGAAACCTACTCTGTACTCTCTTGATTCAAAAACAATGTGTACATAAGGGCTCTGTTATAGGTCTTGTCTCTGCACTTACTAGAAAGAATAAGATGGCAAAGTACATACATATGTATGTACATAGAGAATGATTGTGTTGACCATGACAATTCTCAGAGGTGATGGATTTTATTCGAGCTATTGGCATCTCGAATTCATTGAATCTTTGCCACATAATGTATTTCTTGCAAATTTGATGTACATATGTATATCAAAAAAATTGTTGATTGTCCATAAATGTGTATTGTACTCTATGTCCTGTATGTTAGAAAAATTGTGAGTACTTTTATAAAAAGTACTCATATTTGTCTAAAGTCGCAAAGTAAAGTACTCAAGTCGCCTTGGAGTAATTCGTGTTATGGCACATGTGTTGTATGTATTTAATAAAAAATATATTAAAGTCAAATTGAATTTAAATAATGTCTTAAAATTCTTTAAAAACATTATTTAAATTAAAATTAAAGACAATAATTACATAAAATTCTTTGACATTGACTTTTTTTCACAATAATTAGCTACCCCCATATAAATTTATCAAAGAAAGCGGATTATACCATGGTGACATCCTGATATACACTGCTGACATCCCGACAAGCGAAGAGACATTCATTGGAACATTTGCAGATGACACAGTCATTATGTCATCGAGCGAGTCACAGGAGGAAGCATTTGAACGCCTGCAGCGTGCACTGGACAAGATCAGCAAATGGACCAAGGACTGGAAAATGAAACTCAACGAGCTAAAATCAATGCAGGTCACATTTGTACTGCGACGAAATAGTGTCAGCACTCAGACTTTCATAAACGGAATCCAAGTTCCACAAGCTTTGTCAGCTAAATATTTAGGACTGCATCTTGACTCAAGGCTTACGTGGAGGCATCACATTAAAAAAAAAATAGAACAGATTCGAATTAAACAAAGAGAAATGCATTGGCTAATAGGAAGACACTCCAAATTAGACCTACAATGCAAAAAACTGATATACCAGGCAATCGTGAAGCCAATATGGACATATGGCATACAACTGTGGGGATGCAGTAAGCCATCCAATATCGAAAAAATGCAAAGATGTCAAAACCAGTTTTTGAGGATTATCACCGATGCATATCGCTTCGTCACAAATGAAGAGATCCACAAGGACCTTAAAATCAAAAAAGTAAAAGAAGTCATCCGAGAATGCGCCGGGAGGCACGAGTTGAGACTGCACCGTCACCCTAACATAGAAGCGTTGCAGCTATTGGACACAACTCACCAGCAGAGGCGTTTAAAGCGAAAAAAGCCTCACGAATTGGTGTTCTGAATGTGAGAGATTCAGAAGCCCAATTCACAAAATTGGGGACGGAGTGATGATTCCGTAGTGCCCGTACATGATCTGAAGAGCAACGATATCGCTGGTGATGATTTATCGGGAATCGATAAGATGGCACCAAAAAAAAAAAAAAAAAAAAAAATACCATGGTGGGTATAAACTACATATATTTTTTTTTTAAATAGCCTAAGTAAAACATGATTTCAATAAAATCGATTAAACAATAGCATTTCTGAATAAATCCTGTAAACATGTATTTTTATTTAATACATGAAAATATTTGTAAAAATAAAAATATATACACCCAGCGCAAAACGAAGCTTATCAGTTGCATCACATGCAAATAACGATATATTTTTAAAGACTAGGAAATGAATTTAAAATAACAGTTTTCGTATTATTTTCTACAACTCCTCTTCATCAATATGCAGCAAAAAAAAGCGATTTCGTCAATAGATAACATTATGAGGGGAATCATTGTAAATTTAGAGTAAAAATGATCATTTTTTTATACCTGGAGTAGATTTCATAAATCAAAAAATCGATAAAAACGGATTTTTTTTTCTTTTTCAAGCTTTTCAACATATCAAGGGGACTTCAAATAATAGTAGGGAATACGAATAAAAATGTTTTTTTTTATTTTAATATTTAATGGGACCCCCTTTGTTTTTAATAAATAGTTTTATTCGTTTAAGTAGTGATTCATATTATTTTTTTAATAATCCATCACTAATTTCATTGTAGCATACATCATAAATAATGTATTTTAATTATTTTATCGTTTTTGTTTTCTTATCTCTAATTTTTTTGCCTATTTTGCTTCAAATATTTTCGATTATATTTAGATCCGAGCTGTTTCCTGGCCATTCAATGGAGTTTATACCTAAACTATCTTTATCTTGATCGATATTTAAACAAAAACTAAATGGTGATATACCATTGCATTAAAAATAATTAAAATAATTGTGAAAAAAATTTGAATACTCTAAAATTTTAAACGATGCGCCGGTGCTGAATCATCGTGAAAGACAAGATCCTTAACCATTTCCGGTAAGCCTTCTAATGTAGGAATAACGCTTTTGTCGATGATTTTTTTATACTCGTGTGAGTTGACTATCCCATCTAGTTTAATGATTGACCGAACACCATACCGTGTGATGGCCCCCAATACCATACCATGGCGAATGTTAAACAGTCAGCGCTTAGCACTATTCTTTATAGCGTTCACCTGATTTTCGTCGTACTAGCGCCATCCCATCTGATCCAATCAGGTTGAATTTGGATTCATCTGAAAAAGTAATTGTCTCCCAATCTTGAACTGTCCAATTTTTCTTCTCTTTGGCCCACCAAAGATGAGTATCCTTCATTTTCTTCGTGAGGAGGGTTTTTTTGCACGGCCCGTTAAAATAGACCAAGTTCATTTAGTTTATATTAAACTGTTCTAAGGTTTACTGTTTTTTCCAACTTCAATGAACTCAAAACCAATTTTTGACGCAGTTTTGAAACGATTTTGAAGTGAAATTCTCTTTAAAATCCGTTCGTCTCGAGAAATCAGTTTTTTTGCCATTTTTCCTCTTTCGACAGGTGTTATGTCCATTGTTTTTTTATACTTTTTAAAAAATATAGTTATTGTAGGTAGAATACGTCCCCGTTCGTCGATAAATTTCCACAAAAGAATAATTTTCCTCCCAGAAACAATTTTTGACAAAACAGTGACAATTTTTGATTTCTCGGCGATCGACAAAAATTCATATTTTACGCTCAACGCTCACAACACTAAAAAAAGACACGCACTACTTGAAATTCTGGGGGAAACTGACTTTAAAAGTTTTTGGCAACAATACGTTGAGGTATGCTGAAAACAACTGTAAAATTATAAAAACAAAATTGCCAGAAAGTGAGACCCAATAGGGCGAAAAATGGGCCATTCCGGTAAAATTTGTGACTGATGCGACTGAAGCTTCGTTTTGCGCTGGGTGTATGTATGTACATGTGTATTAAAAATTATTTGAAAAAATATTGAGTTTTGTAATTTCTAATTAGTAGATAAATAAAATTGTGTATATACATATGTAAGTGAAATTATAAAGTATTACTATGTATAATATAAATTAAATTGTAAAAAATGAATAATCTCAGGTGTCAATCTTCAGTTTTTTCCGCCAGTATTTATTGCTCTTAACACCAAGGAAATGCTATATTTCGTTGTGAATATACATGTATATATATATATATATATATATATATATATATATATATATATATACGTAGTACATTACAGTAGTATTTAATAAAATAGCGTCTGTTCGGAAAATTCAGAATAAGTGTGCATCGTCTAGCGTGCTAACCGTGTCTAATGAAAATTGAGGATTTCCGGCGACGTATACACAGACGCTACTCTGACGGGAAATGTACGGAAAATCTTCATTTAACATCGTATTTCCATTTCGCGAAGCTGTGCATCTAGACGCTTCCAATTCCAATCCTAAGAAAATATTATCGCCTCGCTGTGCATTCGAGTTTGGTGCACCGACCGCGGGGAAAATATTTACACTCATTTACTCGACAGAAGCTCGGTACGTTTTCCGGAATTTGAATAAAAGGTCGAAATGTCCTGATCACCTGGGCAAGTTCCATGTATAATATTACATCCTCTATTGAATCAATTTTCAAATGATGAATGGAGTCTATTCATTCTTTGAACATTGAAAATCAAACCCTCCGTATTTTGTAGTTTACGTAATTTAATCGTTATATAGATGTGTAAACGGACGCAAATTTCAATTCATAGTAATGCGTTTCGGTTGTAAAGTTTAAGCGTTGGTCCTCAAATGTGTACCGTTTGCGTTTAGCTGACGGTAAAATTTCAATTTAGTACGATTAATAGGTGTGTTTAACTTATTCGTTGAAATTTTGCGTCAGTAAATTTCAGCGATTTATATATAGGTATATAAGAAAAGATGCTCTTTGAGGGCGGTCCTTATCCTCGAACCAACGTCCTCCCTTTCATCCGTTTAAATACGAGACCCCAACATCTTGATATACTTGTACTATGTCTACCTATACATTTTTAAGTCCGAATGACCCGAGCTCGATTTCCGTGAACGGTTGAAAAGGAAGGCCTTTCTGGATTTTCCTTTTGAACAAGAACAAAGTTCCCCCGAAGCACTCTCTTGTACGACGGGTGCTAAGTAATCCGCGTACCTTTTCGCCAACGGCGAGGTCCTTCAAATCCATGATTAAACTGAATGAAATTTAATTAAAAATACAATTGCAAAGCGATCGTAAGGTATAATGGAAAATACTTTAATTACTGAGATCACGTTTTATTGCCTTTTTGCGATACGGAATATCCCTAACTGCGCGCAATGATCGTCCAAACGTTTGCTACTGTTTTCAATTAGTTCTGAAGAGAATATTTTCAATTTTGAATAATTCTCAGTAATTGCATCAAATGGTTCATATTTAATTACACGTCATTTTCACCGACGAGAATCTTCTTTTTTGTGCTTTTCAGACGGTTAAACGCCCTCGCTTTGTACATCGCTAAATATATTATATGTAAAACGAATAGGCTATAAACGGTGCATGGATTGGAGTCTGAGGATAAAAGAGGTTAACAATCTATTACTGTTTTCAGATAAGGCCGTCATTAATGCGACAACTGGGAAGGTTGTCGTGGAACGACATCGACCTCAATTCATCCCCTAATATATTGGTGATAAAATGTTGCCGAATGTCTGCGCGATTTTGGTCGATGTCTCGATGTTGCGGCGACGTCATTAGAGCCCGGGCGCCGCCTCATCAATCAACGTCCCGCATCTTTGTTTTGTTTCCAAACTCGAAAACTTGATAAAGCTATTTGGGGAAATAATCCACGGTTAAATGTAGCGAGAGCCAAGGTTTGTGCAGATCTCGGGGCGTCGGCGGCGACTCCGCCCCACCAGCAAATGTTTGTCTTTCGAGTTTACCGCCATCGCCCCTCTATGAGAGACGAGAGGGGATGTGAGGAGAGGGGGAAGTGGTGAGATGGGAGTTGGGGGCTAGCCCCGCCAAAGTGCTGGAAGTATCGACGAATAATAAATTACATTTTTTTCCACTTCGACATTAAGAGAAAGAAACAAAAAAAAATAGCGCGGAAACAACAACAACAGGGAAACAGATGAAAAAGTTGACTTTCGCATAATACATCGCTTTTCTTACAAATAGATTTATGATCTAACCATTTCGCATAAATATATGGTAATAGTAATAATAATTCTAATGGTTTGGTGTAACAGTTGGACACACCGGCATCCGGTTAAAACGTCGCTACAAAAACTTCCAAAAGAAAACATTTTACCATATAAAAAAAAAATATTCAAAACATACATACACTTGATTTAAATCATTGTTGCTTCACAGTAATCAAAATTTTTACTGTCATGTATTCATAACAAGAAAAAACTGTCCAAGTTAATTTAAAAAAGTTTAAAGCAATTTTACTGATTCGAGGTTAGTAAGAATCAGTAAAATTGCTTTAAAAAATCAGTAAATTCCGTATTACAAGTTATGTATGTACATACATATGTATGTATTAAATACATTCAATTTTTGATTTTTGTCGAGAAAAAAATGCTGCATTTTGTTATTTTATTTTCTATGAATAATCTATTGTAGATACCATACATAAATGAGCTGTTATATTTGAACGTGGCGGAAGCTTAATTTTCAGTTCCAAAAACATTATTTCAGTTTTACTTAATTCACATATTGTTATGACTACCTTAATTTGATATGTCCATAATCTCGGGAAGGCAGAATAAACTTATCACAGGCCACCATTATTTTTAATTAAATATTGTAAAACGCAAAACATGATATTTAATGTTTTGCGAGATATTTCTCGAAATGAAGGAAAGTGGACTTACGCCAATTTCAAATATAGCGGCTCATACGTATATTTACCATTTCTATTTATTACCAACTTATTAATGTGAATTTATAAAAAATATCAAGAATTATACTACAAAAATATCCACATACCTACATATTATATTAAATTTCGTCAAAATTTAGTACAAAATCATTAAAACTTTTTCTGATAATGTCTCAAAATCAGATCATCTCCGCCTCAGCTCGCTGATAAGCTCATCCATTAAAACTTTTGATTTCTATAATATTTCCCTCCTCTCCTTCTGATACATATACACAGTCATAATCCCGTATCCCATTAGCTTGGCTTATACGAGTTTTAGGTTTAAATTACATACCGCACGGTTTGAACCGCCAAAATTAAACACGAATTCAAAACATTGATGGAACGCACAACATGTCGTAATATTATGAATATGTACATACATATATAATGTATAAATAAAGATTTTTTAATGCTAAAAAAATATTATGAAAAAAATGTAGCTATACGAGTCGAAGAAGATTCAATTTGGCCCAGGTAACACCGGACAGGATGTATAAAAAGTGAAGGCGTCGTAAAGTCCCTGTATTATTCAACGTTAAGCTGCATCACGGTGCGCGTCCAGGATTAAGCTCCACTCCCGACGCGGCGAAACTTGCCTCATATTTGTAAAAGCTCAATGAAAAGAGGATCAGACAAAAACAAAAGCAATTTGCCAAAGTTACCTAGGGTTTTCCTCGTCGACGTTATGTCGTCCCTTGCCACAGATATACGTGCGCGGAAAATCGCCAGCGCGCGCAAATCACACACCTTTATAGATGAGTATTGTTCATGAAAAATTATATCGCTCTAACGAAGTCATTCATACGAGAATAATTATAATTTAATATTTCTGTCGTTAAAATAATCCAAATTTAAGTCTGTTCACTTAAAATGAAAATATATTGTACTGTATTGTTACGAAAAACTACATAAAATATGTACTACCGGTTTTTAGGATTTTTTGTAAAATTAAAACTACCTTAAAATAGCATAATGTATCACTTATCTACATATGTGGTTTCTATGTAAACATCATACAAATTTGCAATATCTACTTTCGTTTATTACTTTTATTTAAATTAATGAACGACTGACTGACTGTAAATCACCAATCCAATTTATAATCAGGGCCAACTCAAAGAGGCAGCAGACTAGTCATGTGCCTTTTTTTTTTTTTGATTTTAAAATTGAAAAAAAAACTTATAAAACATTTTATATTCAACTTAATTTTTCTACTCGAATTAACAATACTGACTTGTCAAACAATAAACCGTCATCGGTACAAATAGTTACTTTTATTTTAATAAAATGCCGCTGAAACGTGAATACAATCTCGATTATCCGGGCTAATGCTGGGGAGGAAGGGCTCGGATAATTGAAAAACATGGATAATCCGAATCATCAAATTTTGACTTGGTTTCGAATATAATATCATATTTACAACTCAATTTTTTGTTTCACAATTTTAATACTCATTGTTTATTAAGAAAAACGCTCATAATTGAGCAGATAAATGGCGATAAGTTTTGTAAGTCCATCGTTTGTTTTCAATATGCTTTCGTTCGTATGAGAAGAAGCATTATCTAATAATAATACTGCTTTCTATGGCAATCCCCATTTCTTTTTGAACCAATATTCAAAAATATCCCTGACCATCCACGCCCCTTTCTGACTATAATTATCGATTGCTTTCCCAATCATCAAAATTTTCATTTCATCAGTTCCTGATGCGTTTCCGCAACACATGACAGCTATCCTTTCTTTGAACGTTTTATGTCTAGGAGCGGACTTTTCTCTCATTGAAGCGAGCGTTTTTATCGGCAAGCACTTCCAGTACAGGCCTGTTTCATCTGCATTATAGATTTGATCGGGTTGCAAATTTTTTCTTAGCAAATATTCTCGAAATACGATGCAGAATTTATCAGCAATTGAAAATAATTAAACATACGCATGTTACGAAAAAATCTGCTCTGAATACACGCACTTGTTACTTCTTCGCTGATCAAAAGCGACTGAGAGAATCAACGCAAGAGTAAAATACATTTAAAAAGGGAACGTAAAACATTTCTATGTGACATCATTTGTTTCAAATAACACGCCTTTTTACGGTCGCAATCAATCGGTACGTCTCATAATCATACAAGAAAAAAATTAAATTTATTTAAAAAAATTAAATAATATTTTTTCAAGCACGGATAATCCACGCCTAGATAATTGAAAATTTACTGTATGTATATATCAGGGGTGGATTTGTATCACGAAATTAAATATCTTTACCAATAATATTGCAATGAAGAAATATCAGTCGACAAAGTTCTTCACTTCATTTTTATTAATATTGAACATAAAACGTGTCTATTTTGAAATATATTTTTCTCCAACCTTTTATAATATTTATTGTTTAAAATAAAATAAGGGGAGGGCGCTGAGATATTCTGTATTATTGATATTGAAGATGTTTTTTCAAAATATGGCTCACGTATTATTGATCGGCATTAAAATTTTAAAATAGGCTGTGTTTTTATTTCATTTTATTTTATTTATTGAAAAATCAACAGACAACAAGATGTAGACATGCATAAAAACAAAGAGTATATATATAATATATATAACATCCGAGTCCAATTACAGATTTTTACAAAGATAAACAAATGAAAAAGATAAGTATCTACAAGATAAACAAATGAAAAGGAAAAGAATAATAGCTAACGTTTAATAACGTTTTTTGTATTATAATCAAACTACGTTTCTATATTTTTTTAATCGTTCTGAAGTTTTATATCTAGGTTCTTATATAAATAAATACAGTGCCAGCATTCGTAATTATCGCGGTATCGCTTTTCCCGGGAGACATCAACGCGCTAACGAATGGTGAAGGTAAACTGTTCCCGAGCACACTGGGGTCGTTATTGTTTCGCACGAGAGTTACACACAACAAATAACCCTAAGACGACTGACGGGCCTTATCAGCCCGGCCTCAGCTCTAGACGTTTTGACGTGCCGCGAATAAAATAACGCGATTTCATCGTCACCGAAACAACCCCAGTCGTTATGAGGCGCTGTTTAGGGGTACCCATGGTGGCGCCTTAATAAAACCATCAAAACCCACCTTAATTAGAATGCGTATCGCCGTGGATTTTCCCCGGTTTCGTATTTATCGTATGACGTAACTATGTACATATAAAACCCAAATACTAGTAGCTTTTCATTTCACCCGTTTTACGTATCTCAACAGTCGCCACCTTTCAAATGTTTGTGCTCGAATAATAAAATTATTGTTTTAATTTCGATTTAGGCTCGTATAAAATACACGACGCTGTTTGTTTTTTGTTCGGCTCTTTTTATACATTATACGTTTTGTATTTCGGCTGTGGCTTATCGCAAATACGCATGTATAAATTCGTAAAATGCATGCGTTTTTCTACTTAATCATGTGGGTACGTTTGCATGCGTTTTATACGGTTTTTATTAATGCGAATAGACTTGTATGTAGTGCGTTTAAATTTTTTTACTTTCGTTCCGAATCATATTAAATGTTAAGGAAATTTGAAAATAAGGAAAGGTATGTTTGAAATTCGACATAAAAGAGAAAGCTCGCCTTTTTCTAATAAAAAGATAATAAAAACTTTCTGAATCCACAACTCGTAAACTGAAGCATAAAAAGTATTTTACGATTTTTATTAAAGTCTAAATATTTATATTAAGTCGGTTTTATCACATTTTATTTTACTTTAAAGCGTATAATAATAATTTTTTAAATCTGTCAACACTTATATTATATGTAAGTATTTTTTAAATCTGTCAACACTTATATACGTATTTGTTTTTGAATGTTCGTTTGTAATACAATCAAATTCAAAATAATTGAAATGGAACGCCTCAAAGAATATTTCACGAACCAATTTAATTTAAAAAAAAACCTATTGTTTTGTCAGTTTATTTTACTAAATGGAGGAAAAAACTTTTGATTGCAAGTGAGGGCCAAAATAAACGACATGGAACACTATAAGTGATTCATAATAAGGGGAACTGGAGGGGTGGGAGTGGGCGAACGTTCAAAATTTTAACTTTAAAACCTCATCAATGTCATAAAAGGCAATGAAAAGTCGTAATGTCGACTGTAAAGTATTTTCAAGTCGCACCGTGTCGTCACGCAACCTTTGGCCTCCTCTGGAAACTTTTCATTCGTGGAGGAAAGTTTTGGGTATGTTGTAAAAAAATAGCACAAGAAAAGAAAAGCTCTATTTCTCTCGCTCTTTTGTATGGCGAACAATACGAGCTCGTGCATTTAAAAACATTGTTTTACGACGCTGTTTATTGCACGTCAAGCGCAGAATGATTGAGCCATATATTGCACAGGGGCGTTCAATCCGGGCACGAGACATGGTGTTAAAGACTCGAAAATGTATATGTTTAGATGCGAATAAATTCAACCCCTCTTTTGGGTCTTTTAAGGGTATGTATAAGAGTGAGGCTAATTTGCACGTTTTTGCCCAATCGATCAAACTCGATAAGGATTCAATGTTCGTAGGTATTTTCCAGCAATGGTTTCAAAATGCAGCTTAATATATATATATATATATATATATATATATATATATATATATATATATATATATATATATATATATATATATATATATATATATATATATATATATATATATATATATATATATATATATATATATATATATATATATATATATATATATATATATATATATATATACGATTCAATTAGTAAATATATTCTCATGTTTTATGCTGAGAAAGCGTTCAATAAAAAGACCGTCGATATGACGTAATTACGATACACGATAATTTCCATGCATTTTTATTATTTGATTCGTTTTGCGTTCGTCACAATCGTGGAAAATTTCATGAAACCATATTATATGCATGCAAGTAGTACAATAGTAATAATAACGAAAGCTGCTGCTTTTAAAAGGAAAACGCTGTAAAATTATATGCGACAGCTTTCATATTCGTTCGGGTCGCGAGATTGCTGTATAGTTGTATTTTTACTGCCCGCAATCTTGCATTCGAATTGAATTGAATAGCGCACAATATACGAATAGAGAGTTTTATTTTCAAATATTTTATGATTTTGCATTTGCCGCGTTTTATTTCGAATTCTCTATTAAAAAAAGCCGTATTCCGGATTTTTACCTGCATATAAAAAGCTGCAGATATCTTTTATTCTTGCTATTTCAAAGCCAAAAAGCATAACCGATTCAATAAAAATCTAGTTATTTTGTACGTCAAATGTAATTTAAATTATTGTTTTATAGAATGGTCGTTTTATAGAACGACGTCTATGCGACAATATTAGGAAATTTCAGGATGTATAATTCCAGCAAGTCCGTTGAAGATTTCGCTTGCGTATTTATATTTTTCGCTTGCGTATTAAGCGGGGCTTAGTTCTAAATTTTTTCCGAGCTTTCATATCGTTTTTCTTTGAAGCTAATTTTGAGTTTTAGGAGTAGAAAAAAAACATGTTTACATGCATATATTTACTAAATATAATTTTAATTGATATGATTTTGTCTAAAAATTGTCTGAATTCAATATTGAATCGACATTTCAAGGTGTCAAAATATTTGATCTTTAATTAGATAAGTCGGTTTATTTTGAATTTTTCTGCGATACCTACCTACATATATTCATTTAATTGCATTTTATTTAAAATAAAAATAAATATTGCGATTTTCAACACTTTGTATAAAAAAATTATTAATGAATGAATTGAATGTGAATTTTCCACTAACGTAAATATAAAAAAAACACAATTGATTCAAAATTTGTTTTTAAAACATTCATGAATTAATAATTATGTACGTTTAATCTAAAACAATAATCATTAAATTAAACCAAATTTTCATACATTCACTTAAAAAATATTCAATCAATAATAATTTATTAAAAAATTCTCATGTAAACTCAGTATCCGACTGTCTTTTGTGTGTTTTTGAATACTTTTAACTTCTGAATTGTAGAGATAGAAATAATGTTTGCTTATCAAGAAAAAAGCCGTAGATATACTAGTGCGAGTCCGCAATACATTGGCGCGGTCGTGAAGATGTGTTGCGCCGCGCCCCACGTCTCGGTCGAAAAGGACCGAGAATTTGGGTCAATTTGGTCCTTGGTCCATTAGGGGGGGTCCTGGCGGCTTTATCTTAACGACTTTTTGTTCCGTACCCTCCTCTACAACTTCTCCCCGCGCTAAAACTACCACCTCTTCTCCCCCCCAAATACTTGGTCGAATTGCGCGCCCGCCTCTAACGCTTGTTTATGTGATGGTTTAATTTTAAGCTGGCCACAACTTTATCTAAGAGCGCATCTCCCTCTACTATTATTCGGGGAAATATTCAAATTTTTCCGCGATTGCATTAGTCGAATTGAATTTAAATCCGCAAAACGGCACGCGTTTCATTTCGGCGTATCATTCGTCCGACTTGTGATCGTCGAATATAAACAGTAGCTAAAATCTAAAACGAACGAATTGCTTTTACAATAATTACAGTTTTTATATAATATTTCCAACAACCGTAAATAATATATAATAACCGTAATAGGTATATATTTTTTTATATTTAAAAATATGAATAAAAAAAACACATTGTATTTATCCAGTGCATGTATTTCATAGCTTCTCATTTTATCAATTATATTAAGGAGACTTTGAATATATTGGAAAGAAATACATATGTACATATGTATGTACGTGTCCATAAGACTGTATGAAAGACTCCTATTCTATTTTTCCAATATTTCCATTATTTTTATACTTTAGTTTAGTTATGTAATGTGCTATTTAATCATATTATAGCTTTCATTCTTTTCCTTTTCATTTGTTTATTTTGTATTTACCTTTTTCATTTGTTTTTTATATTTGTAAATTTCAATTTTTTCTTATATTCTATCTTATAACCTTTTCCAAATATTTTAATACTATAGTTTAATTATGCAATGTACTACATATTTTGTCATGCCTTTATTCTTTACTTTTTAATTTGTTTTCCTTATATTTATCTTTTTCATTTTTGTAAAAATCTATTATTGGACTCGGATGTTACATATATTATTTATTTACTTTTTGTTTTTTTTTATACCTATCTCTGTACATCCTGTCTGTTGATTTTTCAATTAATAAAATAAAAATAAAATAAAATAAAAAGACCGATAATTATAAAAATCTTGTATACTTAGCACATTGATACAGACAATCGTCTTGAGATAAAAGCAGTATTGCATATGAGACATATAAAAGGAAAGGTGCCTATGTCTACTTTAAGTTAATTTAGAATAAAACGAGAAGAACGTTTTTTAGATTGTGAAAGTGACAATGCTTACTAAAATAGACGCCAATATTTTTTATGCTTTTACTTATGAATAGAATAAAACTTAGCCAAGATACATTATCAAACAATGACACAAAATATTGCGGATTATATTTTGGACAGTGACGGTTTTGCATGTGGCAACTCGTGGCAAACTTGCTTATGTCATTTTTGTAGATTTATTACAAGGCATTAGTGCAATATTTAGCTACATATCACTTTAATTAATGCTACAAATCAAATTTTGAACAGAGCAAACTGATACGCACGCCTTACAATCAACGAAATCAGTTATAAGATTAGTGTTCATCCGACATAAAATAACAGTAGACCTCTCCATTGCCCTACAATCAAGAGACCAAAAAATAAATGGTTGACAATAGTGAACCATTTTTTGTGCATAAAATCATCCTCGGCCGTCGATCTCTGTTCATGATGATGCTGTGTGGTGATTGGTTTAAATAAAGGGTACCCTACCTTTTTAAGGTTGGGAGCTACTTTTTCTATACATTTTCACGGCGATCGACTATTTTGTTGTTGCTTTTAGTGCTTAGAAACTAAAAATATTCATTCCAAAATGAAAAATATTGTTAAATAACTGCAGAAACAAAATAATTATAGCATTTTCATAATTTTTTTTTTGTGTCAATGTAACGTCATTTTTCAATTTAATCAACTGTAATTCATAATACTCCACATCCATTAGAAAAATCATTGCTATGGTTTGTACTAGACTTCGGACATTATTTTCATTCATATTTAAAGGTTAATATTATAAAAAAAACTGCAAATTTTACGAAACTCATTAACCTTCGGTAAAATACTTTATGATTTATAAAATATTAATATGATATTTCTTACTTTAAAAGTCATTCCTTGTTTCAAAGGTATGTCACACTATTATCTTTTCTCTTAAGTAAAAATGTTCTTATTTCAGGTAATAGCTCTCGAAACATAATTAAAACAATCACCTTACTATGTACATACATACATTGTGAATTAGCAAATCTTTGACCCTCAGTCTCAGCCTCTTTGAGTCTCAGTCTCAGTCTCAGCCTCTTTGAGTCTCAGCTTCTTTCAAAAGAATTTTTAATAAATTTTTATTTTTTATTTTTCATTTTAAAATATGTAATTTAAATTTAATAAACAAAATTTGTTTGGCGATCGACCGGTTGGGAACCGTTCGCTTAAATCTTTAAAATCGTGACCTAGTGTTTGCATGTAAAATTGCTTTTTAAACACTGTTTTCTATGGAATATAGGCACTTCTGGATTCCAATTATGAGTTTCATATATAGGGGAACAACTAGTGGGAAAAAATGCATTCACATTTCATCTTGTGTGTGTGTGGACATAGGCACCTTTGCTTTTTACTTTTAAGCCCCTCATACTAAATTCATTAAACACAATGTATCATTTTTATTTATATTCTGTAGTTTGAAAGGTTTTACTTTGTAAGCTCCATTAATGTTGATCAAACGTGGATCATTTTCTTGTGGGAAACTTTCGCTTATTATTATCGGAGGGATCGCCGCCGTTCCCCGACGCGAAATAATCCCATGAATAATTTAAGCGGGATAGCAGAAGGCTCTCCTAGCACTGCCAGATGTTTCTCCCCCGCCCACCCTCGGGACACTTCTTGGGAAACATCAAGCAAACATAACGTACATAGTTGGCGTCCTTACCTGGGAGCTTTTCGCGCCAAGTGCTAAAGTTCAACCGATGCATCCAACCGCAGGCTTCTTTCCCCGTTTGCAACATGTCAACATCAGACACGCTAATCTATTTTGCGTCAATTATGTAGTACGGGTGGCGGATACGTCTGTCTGTCTGTCTGTGTGTCTGTGGGGAACTTGAGAAGCCGTTGTTTGCTTTGGTGGGCCAACCAGAATTAATAATGTTTGCGCCGGCGCCATAATCATTACGTCTCGTGACGCTGAACAAATATCACCATGGGACGGGGATGCGAGAGACGTGCGATTATGTCGACAAACAGCAAAACCGATCGTTGCTTTCCGCTGTGGAGTAGTTTGCCGCAATTGTGTCAACAATTATCAACGTGTTTGACGCTGTTTATTCAAAAATATTGATCTGCCTATAAAACTATGCAAACGCAATTGAATTTCGGTGGGCATTATACAATGTACATACATATGTAGTACGATGTGCATAGATGCGAAACATATTTGTACACGTATGTACATACATACATGTGTATGTTAGAAATTTTTTATAAAAAATAATTGACGTAAACTTTGTCTACTCATCGGGATATTAGATTATATATGTACATACGTATTTATGTATGTACATACATATGTTTGTAAAACCGTATCGCAAAATTGTATCGTCTTTGAATTTGCTCAAAAACAGAGCAAGAATGACGGTTATTAATAACTAGTGTTGTGCCCGTTTAAATATTATCGCAAATCTATTAAATAAAAAAAATTCGGGTGTGACCAACCCATGACTTTATCTATATATATGAGGAATATAAGAAGATTACAAAACAACATTCGATATTGAACCGTACAGAGAGATTTAAAATACTAATAACTATGATAGCGAAACAAATTGAGCGCATACGATAAAAAGTAAATTATTCATTTGAAATTAAGAAAATTTTTGATATGGTTGAGAAGCCCTAACATTTAAACTAATTCAGTGAAATTCGCGATAGAGATATATGTATATACATATATAATCCAATAAAAAGTTACTTTTTCCATTAAAATAGGAAATTTTAGGACATTTTTTCGCGTGATTATTTTGTCGCGTGAACCATTTGTCGCGTGTACATTTTGTCAGTGCACCAATTGTCGGGTACATTGTGTCGTTGAACCTTTTGGAAGTGAACCAATTGTCGCGTCCCCCCTCTACATATAATACATATGTACTTCAATTGTACATATGTATTTCAATGACAATGTGTAACCGATACATTTTCATTTTCAAAAAATACTATCGGTATAATATTGTTCATCGATTCTTATCAACTTAATGTTTGCATTCGGCCCGTTGCGATCATTTTTAAAGTTTAAATGTTGAACGCGCAGCTGCATTTATCTCAACGGCAGATATGTACATACATATATGTATATACATAGTTAGTGATCCTTCAACTTTTTCACCCTTCACTTATGGTATGCTTTGCATCTCCATCGTTTCACTCCAACGCCTACGTAATAATCAGGGAAAACGCATTTTAAACAATCGGTATCCGAGCTGCAGTCATCATATACTGATATCAAGTTACGATAGACTCTTAAAATAGATACATTTTCAAATTACTTTTAATCTGTATCTAAATATATCAACATCAATTTACATTGCTAAATATGAACGCATCAAAGTATATCCCGTATGGTCTAGTGGCTAGGATACCTGGCTTTCACCCAGGAGGCTCGGGTTCGATTCCCGGTACGGGAAAATTTTTTATTACTTTATTTGTATTCAATAAAACATAATATGTGTTAATGATAAAAAAAAATATAAATAGGGACCTATCTAAATACTGTTTTTTTTATTTACAAAAATTTTTACGCGGTTTTTCAGCGCGTAAATTGAGAATTCGTGTAATATTAGAAGTGTATTTAGTAGCGAGCCGTTTGCCAACGACCATACCACGTTGAATACACCGGTTCTCGTCCGATCACCGAAGTTAAGCAACATTGGGCGCGGTCAGTACTTGGATGGGTGACCGCTTGGGAACACCGCGTGCCGTTGGCCCCCCCCACCTTTTTATTTTTGTTTGTTTTGGCCACATGCAAATTTTATTCGGTGACATTTTTTTTTATTTTACAAAATCAATTATTCAAGCACACTCGTCTAACAGATTGCTCCAAAGCGAAGAGTGTGCTAAAAAAATTAAGAAGTACAAAAGGAAAAAATACAAGTTAAATAAAAAAATTATATATACAAATTAAATTTGTATATATAATTTTTTTTTGTATATTAAATTTGTATATAAATTTATTTTGTTTTGTTTTATTTTATTTTTTCTTTCTCTTTTGTACATTTTTATATACTATTTTAATTTTGCTCAGTGTAAACAAAGAATGGGATTTATGGATTTTATTTTTAATTTTTACACTTTTGTTATTTTTTTTTTCTCTCTGAATGAGGTATTATTTTCCTTTTGTTACTTTTTTTTATTATTTTACCATGTTTTCTGCTTTTGCTTTTTTCCTTTATTTACAGTATACTTGTTTTTATATCATGTTTTTATATCTTTTTCAAATGTAGGCCATTGTGGCGCATTAGGTTCTTCCTGTAATGCCACAATGGTCCAAAACTATTAAATAAATAAATAAATAAGGAAAGGATAACTAAATAAAACATGATATCATAATAAAATCATAATTAAAAACACTAACTCAACCTTTCTAAATGGTCGCGACCTCCATAACTTAGGAAGTGGTGCAGAGAATGAAGAGAGACGTGACAAATGTCAATGGCACCATACATACTCCTACTCATTTAAATCGCCAATAATTTAACAACCAATAATCATGATATTTCAGGAAATTTGTATTTACTGTAAGTCTGAACGTTTTCCAATAAAAACTATAAACATATTCTCAGACCTCAAAAATATAAATATATCAAAAATCATGATGAATAATGATGAATGTTTGGAATTGTATTTTAAATCATTTACTAGCTTCTAAGCGTTTTCGAAAATAAAGTCGATGAATTCCTAAGACGTTATAATTTTCATAGTATTTCTTTGCTTCTTTATGTTTTCATCGTTTTAATGTAATTTTTACTTTTTTAGTAGTTATCATTAATGTATTTTCTATCATTTGTTACACGCTATTTATTAGTTTCATTATTGTTAGAGTTTCTAATGTGAAGACAAATCCCTAGAGTTAATAATAGTATTTAAGTAAACTAACAGTTGTACCCAATGACTAGAGACACGTATTTTGGGCACTTTGCTATTTATGCTTAATTGATGCTAAAATTCGGAATAGATGCTAATAGATGCTAAATTCGTAAAATATGCGATTAGATGCAAAAATAACAAACAAAAGTAAAAGTTGCATAAAATTTATAAAATAAATATACAATATTTAGAAGGGCCTTCCTATCCCTTTGTCTATTTATTATATGAAGAAATTGAGGGGATAAAACAGAGCTTGCAGTTTACCATGGACGGTGTTTTTCCTGTCGAAATCAAGCAACTACTTTTGTCTACAAAAGTAGTAAATACTTTTGTCTAGTAAAAGTACTGTAAACAAAAGAATACAGTTGGAGCTGTGTATCCAAAAGGCTGCTCTAAAAAGCGTCTTAAAACTAGACTCGCACTCAAGACTAAATGAGACAAATCTATTCCTCCGAACATTGAGTAAAACTATTCAATCCATCTGTGGCAGATTCAAAATCTAATATTAATGTTAAAGAAACAGTTTTGTTTTTTAGAAACCTGCCATTGTTTATGTATTAACAGAGGCTCAATGGAAGGATATAAGCACTTTTTAGACAATTAATAGAGAATATTAAAAGTGAATCCACGCCGGATATATTGCTATTATTGATGGCAACAAAAATTAAATATGAAGAATTTGATTGTGCCGCTCTAAACTCTATTTGGTGCCCCATCAATAGTGTGGATGCCGAAAGGTATTTTAGTAAATACAATATAATTGTTACCGATCGTCGCACGAGTCTCAAAAAAGAATCTGTAGAAATATGCTCCATGTTAAGTTTTAATCAATTTTAATTGGTATTATATTTTTAGATTAATATTTTTTGTCTTTGTAATTTTAATTTCAAAACATTTTTGAATTTTTCTATTTTTTTAATGGTTGTGTTGTCTTTAAATTGTATATATGTATGTATGTATATAAATTTTATTAAAATTCATCGAAATTTTTTATTATTTAAAATTAAACTTAAATAAAATAGATGCTAAATTGTACATTTTTAATGCCCTAAAACGCTAAAATGCAAAAAGGAAATGCTAAAATTGACAAAAATAGATGCCCAAAATACGGGTCTCTACCGATGACATATCATCGCATGGTTGTTTGCATATTAAGTTATTAAATAAAAATAAATAAAAGAAATTTGTTCGATCCGCACGTGGTCGAATTTTCTTTATATACCTTTTAAATACATTTAATTGTTTAATATAAAAAAATGGTAAAAACTACTTACCTACCTACATATAAACAATATAAAACACCGATAGAAAAATTAATTAATTAATTAAATAAAATGGCGGTTTACCCTCAGACAAGCGGAAATATTGGCATCGATTAGTATATATAGAACTTTTTTTTCTTTTGTTAAACGTATACGTTTTAGCAGTGACGTACATATGTATATATGTCGAATTAAAACGACTATTATAGTACGGCGAGCGTTATCAGACAGACAGATGGATTAGCGATATTATGTTTAATTAAATGTTTATTTTTTTAATATTTTCAGCATTATTTGAATGCGAAATTGTTAACTTCCGCATGAAATAAAAGGTTGCCGATCAACAGTATGCAGTTCGCACTAAAGGCGGCTCACCGTCGAGCGCTAAAGAGCATATCATTTTAATGAGGGGCATTTTGTAGTGAGCCGCATGCTTCGTGTCCACTCGTAGGGGATGCGGAGCGTTCCTTGGAGCCCCCGGGGGGCGCAGCCCCATACCTTCATACGAAACAAGAGTGCACCACCACCCCTCAGAAAGCTATTACGTGCAAGACCTGCCGGTCTCGTTTCGCGCCAGTGGGGCTTTGTATGTCGCGCGCTACTACGACACTAGTCCCCTCGATGCGTCCTACCGATAAATTGAAAAATCCTATAAACAACCACACAGGATGTGCAAATGTGTGTGTCTGTGTACGTTTGGTGAATGGCTCTACTAAAAATCTGTATTGCATCGCGGTTTCAACTATGTACATATGTAGCTCTGATCGATCGCACTCGAGTTGCATTAATGGGTTGCAAAAGGTTTGAAATATAAAATAATTTTAATTTATAATTCTACTACATATATTTTAGAACACATGACTTGAAAATAAAGTTCCTATAACAATTGAAAAGCTTTAAGGGTTGAACTAAGATTGTTGCTATAAAATAAAATTATTGCCATATAAAATAGTTTCAATTTAATTTAAAACCTATAACATGATTATTTTTAAATAATGTTGTATTTATTTTTCTATCCATTGTAAAAATACTTTTTATTTGGGCTTATTTAATTAAAATTCGATTGAATGTCATTATACAGGGTGCACTTCAGATCGATGCAAATCTTTTAGGAGGTAAAAGAAATTTCGAAGTAATCTAACCATTTTTACCATAGTCCAAAGTTTGCTTGCAATTTAATTGAAAAAAAAAAAAAAAAAATAAAGATTAATTATTGTGCTACCAGCGCATAATTATGAGATTTCGGGATTATTTAAAAAAAGGTAAAAAATTCGGATTATCTCGAAAACCGTAAGACTTTGGACAAAGTTTGGCTAGAAAGCTTTTAAGGGTGAAATCACACAGCGTGGGATGTGAGACGTGGGTTTTTTTAGACAGACACTCTTTTAAATAGTTCATAAAAGTAGATGGTAAAATTAAACATTTTTAATGCCCTAAAACGCTAAAATGCAAAATGAAAGTGCTAAAATTGACAAAAATAGATGCCCAAAATACGTGTCTCTAGTAATAATGTATTGAATTTTTTTCTGTGAGAGCTTTTTAAAATGTCTCTATATACATATACATACATACTTCAGATTGATACATGTTCATTATGGGTTAAAATAATCAACATAGATAACAGTTGAATAATAAAAATGAATTCGTAAGCGACAAATATTATTAATTGAAAAACTAACTTTGATTTGAAATATACTAAATCCAGTCTACCGTTCGCATTTATACAGCAAAATTTTAACGTTTTTGAATAACGTATTTTCCTAAAGTCGAAAGACAAACTGATACTTTTAACGATTAAAATTAACCATTTATTAGTATATTTCTGTTGAATTATTCTAGGAATAGCACATGCATCACATTTGCAATTTTAAGATAAAAGTTTCATAGCAAATTTGCAAATAGGTAAATGTGAAAGATTTTATCTTTATTATCGATGTAAAAATACACTAATCTCGTACTTTTAACTGTCCGCTTGTTACCTGCTTGAATCGGCCAAAGGTTTTTTTTACTAAGGCTCGTATTATTCGGGTCAGAATTTTAATACGTTTTTGGTCAGAATTTATATTACATTGGTAAGAATTTATATTACATTGGTCAAAATTTATATTAAACGGTCAGCATACAATGGTCAGAATACTAAAACTAGAATAAATATGAAATGGTCAGAAATTATACTAATTAGTCAGAATTTATATTAAATGGTCAGAATTTATATTGAATGGTCATAATTTGTATTAAATGGTCAGAATTATGTTGACAGATGGTCAGATTCATTTTTGTCAGTTGGCACTAGAATCATTACTAGTGCATGCAACGTTGAAGATTGGTACAAGTGGTCAAGGGGACGACAGTCAAACGTCAAACGAGTATTGTAGTTATTCGACAATCAAACGTCAAGCGTAGTTATTCGCATGCGCAAGATTATTATTATCGATTAGCAAAAAAGTGTATGATATAATGATCGATAAATAAAAAATTATAATACTCTTTAAGTTTTTTTTTTGTTTTCCTTTTTTTGCAATATTGCAATGAATTTTTAATTCATTGCAATATTGTCTACAAAGTTTTATTTTATGCTGACTGACTACTTGTTATTTTTAAATATTCTGACCATTTACCATTTTTCGACATTCTGACCATTTATTAATTTTCACATTCTGACCATTTATCATTTTTCGACATTCTGACCAATTATTACTTTTTTCTGACCATTTATCAATTTTCAACATTCTGACCATTTATTTATTTTCACATTCTGACCAATTATTACTTTTTCTGACAATTTATCATTTTTATTCTGACCATTTATCATTTTTATTCTGACCCTTTATTCTTTTTTATTCTGACCAAATACCATTTTTATTCTAACCATTGATTATTTATTCTGACCTTCAATGATATAATTATGACCGTGCTGTTATTAAAATTCTGACCGAAATTTGATTTTTATTCTGACCCAAAAATGATTTAAATTCTGACCGTTTAATTTGTTGCCTTTTACTAATTCGTTTTAGGATATTGTGACGAGGGAACTGACCATTCTGAACACCAGAACGAATCTTTCCCTAAATTTTACTATGCCATAAAAAGTAGGTAAAATCCGCCACTCGAAAACAGTTATACCATTTTGCTTACTGTCCAAAAAACCCTAAGAGTATAAAGGCCAAATAATGCTTTTATATTTTTACTGAAAATGTACATATTATTTGCGGGGGGGCCTGAACCACCTTCGAAAGCCGGGCCCCAGGTTATTTGCATACTCTTCCCCCCCTTTCGTAAGGCCTGCATACATACACGGATACATATGTACATAGATATATAATATTTAGTTCAGAAATAAAAATTCTCTTTTCAGACAAATTTAGAGTGGCCGTGAGCTTTTTTCCAATATAATAAATAAATACCTTTTTATAACATTTTGTATTCATATAAAAAATCATTTTGTATTATTATGTATATAAAATCCAAGAAATATTCATAAAGTGAGACAGTCATTTAAATGTAAAAAAATTCGTTGAATTTTTTCATAAACAGAAAAATATTGGTTTCTTCGTAAATACTTATTTGGAAAGATTTTTTTAAATAAATTTTGTATAACACCCACACAAATACATATAACATCGAAGTACGAATTTGGTTGTTATAAAGGAATTAATGTTTTCCGTAAAAATGTCTTCTCCGAAAAAATATTCAATGTATTGTCATATTACATAATATTTGTTTGAGTTTAATAATGGCGTATTATTAGCCTGTTTAATATTATAATATTTACATACATATGTATATACTAATTCAGGAATCATTTTTGTGAATTCGTTTTGATATTTTTATAAGATGTCAATACATACATACCTGCAATGCAAAAATACGATGATATTAAAAAAAATTGTATTTTAAGATGAATAACCAGGGGTTTTTCCCTCGTAATGAACCATCTCTTGTTCCACATCACCTTTTCCATCATTGTGTCGTCTCCCTCGCAACTCGCTCTGAAGCATCAACGCTGTTGACCTGAATACGACTACTCCACGCGTACTTCTACGCATAAATCGTCCCGCGTACCACCCCATACACCACCCGCTTCTTTCATGCAACCCCGTGCAATCTCAACATCAGATTAATGCACCCTTCCGCAGCTCCCTTCAGTAAATTTCAGTTGCTAAGCACTGTGTAAAAGTGTTAGTTAGTGGACGTCGTCTGTTGGTGAAACATGCAATTCCAGGACTTGCAGCAGCCTGCAGGTGGAAAACTTGACTAATGGAAAGTCCGAGCAAATACTGCACCTTCGGCTGAAACGTCGCCTAATGGTCGGCATTTAGCGGTTAGTTTGAAATGAACTCAAAGTTTAAGAGAGCGCCAAAACCAACAGACGAACTTGCTAATGCTTAAACAACATTTTATTAATTTAACTTTCAACTTGGGTTATGTAGGTACAAAAGCGTGCAACATTTAGATATATCTATACATACATATATGTATGCATGTGTGTAGTTGCTGGCTTTAAGAACGATGCATGAAGTGTATTAAAGAATAAATACTCTTATGGTGTCGTGAGCAATATTTTCCCGACTGTCATGTCGTATTGTGTTCAGTAGGCGCTTTTTCATACTGATTATTATTTGCAGTGAGATTTCACTATGCTTTTATTCCTCTGTTACGAAGCACGGATCACTGTGTAAGATCTTCGTTCTCTTTTTCCTTGCTTTTTCGCTGTCTACGTATATTGCCTCTATTTTCCTGCTGATATGTTTCATATAAGGGAAGCTTTTGAAAACGTAATAGATACATGGAAAGTGTTTTTTTTTCCCACCATATTATACATAACTTTATTGTATTAATGTTATTTGTTCCTATATGTATATTATTGATGATTTTTTATTGTGTTTTGTGATTGCAGTATACATATGTTACTGTTATTTCAAAGCGTTAACCCGTCTTTTGTGGATTGTGAAGTTTTTCTGTTGTGTAAATACAAACATAAAATAATTTTGTATTTAAACCAGGGCTGTGGAGTCGAATCAAAATTTAGTGACTCTGACTCCAACTTTATTTTATGATTTGACTTCGATTCTGACTCCGACTCTAACTCCAAACTCCGACTCCGACTCCAAACTCTGACTCCGGCTTGAACGATTTTAGTAAGATAGACTTTTCTTGCCAACGTATAAAATTTTAAATAATAGAATAATAACGATTTTCAAAATATAAGAAATTAAAGGATTAAAAAAATCATTAAAACTTAACATGTTACCCAATTTACTGAATTGTTGGTAATTAAATAAGTATAAATAAAAATAAAGTACATTATAGTGCATGTCTATGAATTTCATACACAAATAAATCAATGCAAATAATGGGAGTAAAAATGAGAATAAAAAAATATTCTAGGTTTGGCCAAAAAACCTCAAAATACCTGCAATTTAACGATTTTATTTATAATATAATTTAAAATCATGATTTTTGTAAAGAAATTAATTAATTTAAATTTATTAGTGGATTTGCCAGAGTATTGGACTCTAGTTGACACATACCGTAATACTTTTAATTAAAGAAAATAATAAAACGAAAGAGTCGGAGTCAGTTGATTTTTACGTCTCCAACTCTGCTTGATATGCTTCGACTCCACAGCTCCGACTCTGACTCCACAACCCTGATCTTAACGTTAATTCGTTCACTTTAAGTTGAGTTTTTGTACTTACATATTATTTTTCCTGATTATGGATAAACACAGTGGCGGCTCGTCCATACGCACTGCGGTACTGCAGCACCCCCAAGGAAATTGAGAAAAATTTAATATTATTATATTAAATGTATGTATGTATATTACATGCAAATATCAATACTATTTAGGCGTGTATTAAGCTCGCCCGCACACCGATACATCCAATAATGATCATACATCGCGGTACTAATATCAGAAAGTGAGGCATCGTTTATGATTTTGTGCAGTACGGTTTTCGATGGAATTGCTCGAGTGGGCGAAGGAGGGGCGCGGGGGCAGCTAGAAGCTTGGGTCGTACTGCACTCCCAACAGTGCTATACACATTTCTTGTTGCGTTCGTGTGTGCGCCGCGCGATCGACACGCTCCTCACTTTTCATCATTTCTTCTGCACCTTTTGTCTTTCTTTCTACACCTCTTACACTTTCTATCTTTCTACACTTCCTTCTACACGTCACTCTAAGTATTTAAAATGGTATAAAAATCAAGAAAAGCTGAGCCAATGGTTTCAAGAACTTAAATATTCTTCCGAAAATACTGATAAAACAGATTCTACCAATTTACTGAATACAATTTTTTATTTTAGTCAGAACTTTTTCACAAGTTAATGCCGCATGTAGAAATTATTTATAACCAAATGCAATCTTGTAATATCAATGCATTTTCAATTAAAGAAAACTTAAAAAGTTTTACTAATGTCATTATTCAAATACGAGAAAAAATAGAAGCCAAAAATATGTGATGCATATATTATCGCACATATTATAGAAGCCAAAAATATGTGCGATGCTATTATTAAGGATATAAAAGAAAGATATACTTTTTCTAATCAATTAAAAGCTGTGAAATTATTTAATAAAGAGAATTTTGAAAAATACTGAAAGAAAATGCCAATGAAAGATCTACTACTAACCGTTGAACATATCCAATGCTATGTAGATAAAGAAAAACTTCAAACTGAATTAGAAGTGTTTTACTCAAGGAAAGAAATGCATAGTATTAACGATTTCTTAATCAATTTATGCAAAGTTCGTGTCGAAATAGCAAAACTTATTCAAATTCTGCTTACAACTTTAACTATGTACATCCGAGCCACAACGGTGTTTTTCATCAATAAGTAGAATAAAGACATACATATACGACTATAAGACACAATGGTTCAGGAAAGATTGACGGCTTTGTATATGCTGTCAATTGAAAAAAAATGATTATGGACAGTAAAAAATTTAACAAAAAGGTGATTCTTTTGTCTTTTTTCAAGGAAAAAAGACAGAAGAATCAATTTTATAATGAAATAAAATACATATAATGTTTAATTTTGATAATATTGATGTTAATAGGAAAATATAATCCAACTAAACAATTTTTTTAGACCAATTTTTTTTACAACCCCCAGATATCCACGAGCCGCCACTGGATATACATACATAATATAAAGTTTATTTATACAAAAAGATTATTGATATTTTAAGAAATATAATAACTTTTTTTGCCTTCTTTTAATCCATCAGTGCTTGATAGACAGGAAAAAAGGACTAAATAAAAAACAACAACATGAAATGATGTTTCCTGTTGTAGCATTTACTAACATATTCCAACTTTATATAAATGGAAAATATTATAAGTTAAATATATACCTACATATGTATGTTCGTTTTTTTAATTCTAATACGGCTTAAGTCGTGTACAATTTTGTCACAACATGGCACTGCGCTTGCTGAAGAGATGACAGAAATATTGTTAGATAAAAAGCGGTTAAAGTTCAAGAGATAAACGGTCGTGATGTCTTTATGGCTCGCTCGGCGGCTCCTCATCTCCTTCCTTTATTTTCTTTCATACATATTCCCAATTTATTCCCCGCCTAACAAGATTCTTATCAAGTTGCCGAGGGGTAGGAAGAACGCCCTCCATGTCATTATCGGAGACAACGTAAAACTTTTCAAAACCCCCCCTCCCGAATGTATGTATGTACGAAACAGCAGATGCGATAGCTTCCAGCAGTGATTGACGTACATACAAAAAAATATACATACATATATCTATTACATAATATATATTGTATATTTTTTTATTTATATACGTTTTTTTAGATTTACTTCAATGGAATCGTTTGATTTCGCAACGTATAACTGAAGGCGCTCATAAAGACCGTTCCTTTTAATATTTGCACAGATTATTACTGCGGTAAAAGGAAACGTTTATCCAAAGAGACCTTTTCACGTTTTGGGGGGTAGGTTGGTGTGTGAACGCACCCTTAGGTGTGTAAATGCGTTTTTATTTCGCAGCATTTTCCACTCTCGGCGTATGAGAATTTTCACTTGTTGCCTACATATACATATATACATACATGCATATATTGAATAATAAATTATTTTTTCCAAGGTGGCTATAAAATAAAATAAAATAAAAAAAGTGGCGGCGAAAAAACGCTTTTGCGGGGACAAATCCGCAGTCGGGGCGAAAGCCGTAAATAAAATCCGTATATAAAACGGATTTCCAAGAAAAACAAGCGGCCTTCGCGAGTTCACCTTTGATACTTTGCTTCCACTGAGTCCCCTCTCTCGTAGGTTTCACTCGGTTTGATGGAACCGTGGTTCTGTTGGTTAAAAAAAGGCACATCAAAGAAGGTGCGAGAACGGGTTACCCTGCCACAGGGTTATTGTTTCAGGGGTCCGCCGGAAAAGTCGTTTGTGTTAATGCGAACGAACCGAGTCTCCCTCTTACACCCACTCTCCTTCTCCCGGCAAAGTCGCTTGGAGATGCAAGTGAAATATTCTCCACCAGTCGGCACTTTGCTAATGAATATTCTAAGTCGGGATCTAGACGAGTACGCCGACAAGAAAATGTGATACGTTAAGTGCAGACAGACCATGGCATTGCATTTGGAAATTAAGATATACAGGGTGGATTTTTACTTTGAATCTTGAGAATCTGGTCGAAATGTCAGTTTTAATATCCAACAATATTTTTGTTCACTTTTCAGTCAATGTTCCATAAAATCAATTAACACTAAAGTAAAAGTACACTCAATAAATGTGAGGCTGATAAGTTCTAGAAATTTTATCTCAAATCAAAAGAAATAGTTTAAAATAATACTTGTTTACGGGCGATAACGGATTGTTTTGATAGTGGCGTCAATATCACCATGCGCTAACGCTGAAACAATGCACAAAAATAATAACTCAAAATCGGTGTCGAAGATGCTTTCATGCACAAAAATGGTTCACTATTGTCCTACAAAGCAAGAGAGTAAAAAAAAAGTTGACAATAGTAAACCATATTTTGTGCATAAAAACAACTTCGACGCCAATCTCTGCTTATCTCCATTTCCCTTCCTCTCCCTGCGGTTTTTATTAAGTAAATTTTGCATATGGAATTTGCAAATTTTTACAACCATTCTTTCAATTTTATGGCCACGGGTTCTATCCCTGGCTTTTATGCCGGGAAAACCTTGGATTCCAAGGGCAATTGTTTCCTTTCATGGTTTGCCAATTTATCTGATTTCATTGGAAATGGTTTCAAGAAATTCGCAATTCTGTCCTATTTCTCATAGAATTTGAGTTTGCAGCATGTCAATTATGTTGATATTTAAAATGCTGCAAAAATTTGTCCATAGATGTATCTATGATTGTTAATCGATGTTTATAATTGATATTGAAAAATACTTGAAATACGTATGTACAATATTTGATCATAGATGTCGTGTAAAATAAAAATGGGTGTATACCTGTATAAATATGTATATAAATTTGAAAGTTTTACTTATGTAGTGTTTATGTTTTTTTCACAATAAATACGTAAAATCATTTCTGCCGTGCTATTTTGCTATATGCATGTGATATTTTCCACATCAGTAAGCGTAGATTGATTAAGATTATTATAACTTATTTTTATGTGTGATATATTGGTGAATTTTGATCTTCTCTATTCTATTTTGGTTCTCATGGGGATGTTTTATATACGACTGGTTCTTGAACAAACATACATATGTACATATACTTTGGTGCTGTCTGTCTGTTAAGACAGTCCCAATTTTTCTCCTTATATTTAACTATTATTACATACATATATGTTTTGCGATTATATTTCTATAATTATTTGAACTTTTGCTGCTATTTTTTCTTATGTATTGTATTTATAAATATATATTTTATATTTCGGTATAATAAATATATATTTTTTTGGTATTTTTTTATTCTATGGCGCATTAGATGAATTCCCATAATACCACAATGGTACAAACTTTAAATAAATAAATATAAAACCCACTAATATTTGTTTAGTTATTCACTTTAACTAATTCTAGCATTATTTTTACTCACAAAATATAATGATACAAAAAAACATAAACGTATATACATACATATGTACATATACTAAAAAATACTGGTTGTACTTCTTTTCAACTTATGAATCCAAAAAAATAAAATTATTAAACTTTATGGCGCACTCTGTACAATATATGAAACTCACAACCTTACATTACCTGTTATCGTAATACTTAATCACATATAAAAATGCGAAGAATATTGACGTGGATATGAAACGATGCGATGAGCATTTAATGATCGTAAAATTAAACTATCGCTTCATACAAGCGCGTGCTGTGTAGAATAGATACGTTCCCGATCGGATTTCCCGACATTTTCCTTGGCGCACGAGTCCCACGTATCCCAAATGAAACAATAACTCGCGAGTCTGGCTTATCCGTGCCCAGGTTTATTTTCGATTTGCGGGCAAGCGACGTCGTAAGCGACCATTCGCCGGATTGGTAAGCGAACGAACGGAAAAAGAGAGAGAAAGCAACGGTTTATCGATGGCGCGTGTTCGCCGAATCCATTCCACTTTATACGGCTCGCCAATTTGGCTTTCGCGTTGATGACGAGCGATAATCTGATCCGGGTCTTATTTTTTTGTTCTTCCATATTCTTCCATACAGTCAGCCCTACGGCCGGGCTGTCGTAAAAGATTCTGATGCATCGATATCTCGGATGGTCGTATTATTTTACGACCGAGTCGTCAAAATAAAAAAAACGCGAGAAAATTATGACATTTTTACCTGGCACAACTCTCGAAGACTGCTGGCGGCGCGATAAATTATATGAGATTCAATAATTTTCGCGAATCACAGCATTGCTTGATCTCCACATACCATCGCATAACCTGAAAATTCTTACAATGCATAACGGTCTCGACACTTAATCATTGATTACTATTTTCGGAAAGACCACACGTTTTGCGATATTATTGTACATATAAAAATGTACTGTTTTTAAAAAAATTTCCAGTGAAATTTATAAATATTTCCAAAACTAATCCAATAGTATATTATCTGAATAGCTTCCAGTAACTACCTGTTTTTCGGTGCCAATTAATTGAGCTTTAATTTTGACCATTTTCACTTTCATAATAATCATTTACAGTCATAACTAATATATAGCACGAAAAACAAATTATTTAATTTTAATAAAATGTATTAAACATTAAATAAATTATTTCAACATTCAACAAGTATATTGTGTACATAAAAAAATTATAATCACTGGGAAGTGGATGAAAGATTGAAACTTTTTTGTTTTAAGTTTTTGTTCTGAAAATTTTTTTTGGATTAAGCAATAATTATTATTCGGAATTTGAAAAGGAAGCTAGTGAAATATTTCACAACAGACGTAAGACAAAGATGAAACGACAGCCCTTGCCAACTCAGTTTTAAACAAAATTATAAAATCTTTCTTCAAAAATATCCCAAATATTCAATTGCCAACTGAAACCTATTCAATTTAAAGTTCATGATACGATGTCAAAATTTTCTAAATTTTAGTGCATGATATTTGTCGTATCAGTATTAGAAATAAAGTTAAAGTGAATAGTAATTAGTTTAAAGTTGAAAATATTCAAAATAAAGTTAAGGGTTACCAAGTTTAAAGTATTTTTATTTTTTTAATTTAAAGGTATTTGAAATAAAGTACCGCATAGTAAGTGAATACCATTAAAAATAATGTTCAATCATATGATTATATGTATATTCCAGGAATATATAGATATGTACATATATTCCCCGTTGTTTTTTTTCAATTCTAGTTTCATACAAATTCAATAAAACGACTTGACAAACTCATCAATAAGCAACTCCAATATCAGACAACATTCCCAAAACTGTCCAGTATATGTACATAAATATATTTACTAATTTTACTAAACGTATAATTTCATATTTTACCCTGTAAATGCAGAAATCGGCTACTTCACTGTCGTAAAACTTTTGTATTCAGAAACTTAAGTATCATACAACTTTCTCATAACACGATTTCATTGTTTTGAAACTTTGGTATTCTAAATATGTAATAGTGATCCTATGTATAATTAAAATTTGTTAGAAAACTTGTATTGATATCATATTTTGTTTTGAATGACGTAGATGTCTGAAAAGTCTAAATACTGTATACTTAATTTTATTAAATCATCATTGTTTTCATGATTGATTGTGATTTCTGAGTGAAATTTTGATTAACTCTCTTCCATTTGGGCCTTACAGGGATGTTTTGTATTTGTAGTTGTTTCTTACATATTTATTGAAACTGGCTGTAGGTGCAAGGCATTCCTTATGCTATATTTTATTTGATATTTTTACTTTATCTGTTATTATTAAATGCTATTTTTTATGTATGTATGGATGTATTTATGTTTATGTTTAATTGTTATTTTGTTTTTTTTCTTTTTTGTGTTATATTTTTTGACCATTGTGGCGCTTTAGGAATTCCTGTTATGCCACAATGGTCTGTTTAAAATAAATAAATAAATTATTGAATTATGCAGATGTTCTTAGGGCTTAATTTGTAAATGCATTGTTCTTGTGAATCAGATTGTGAACGCTTCAGATTTCGAAGTTCAACTATTCACTTAATAGCAATATCCACCTTTGTTACACACGAGACGCTACAGAAAGCGAAATTCGGCATCAAGTTTGTTCTCATCTTAACTTTGACCGTAACGTGGGGGATTCGACTTACTTGGTTTCCGGCTTGTATGCAACAATTAGGACCGACTGATAATCACAGGAATAGGAATCCCTGCAGGAGTGATGATGTTGAGATGCAATCCATTGTCTGCGACAAAGCCTCCTTAACGAGCGGTTCCGAACGGATTAAGACGCGTCGTATTCCAGCAGTTTCAAACCTTACTTCAAAGCTTCTGATCTAACTAACACACCAACTAACGTTCGCTTTTTCGTTTAAATCCTAAACTAGTACGGTCACTGTATTTCCGTGGTGTGCAAAGTGTGTGCTTGTGAATAAATTTGAGGATCGTTTTTGCTTACGCTAGATTCATATTCGGCTAAAAGCCATTTTGTGTATCTGTTGTTATTTAATCAGGTATGCGCCATCAATTACCGCTACCTGACAACTGTATCACATTATGTAAATTTTAATACCCGACGGTGCTCGTTCACTCTAATGGCGTGCCTATTACTTAGCCAGTCTTCGCCGCTGCAACCGTTCAACTTTTCAATTAATCAATAAAAGCAAGTGTCATTTCATACCCATGGGAATATTGCACGCCAGTATCAAACCAACCCCTTTTTGCACGAATCGCGTATGCGATTGAGAATATGAATATTCAACATTGACAATAAACCGATGCGTAATTTCAGTCTATGGAAAGGGCGTGCGAATCTTTAATTTTTTTTCGTATTTATAATAAATTTATGTACTCTACGTTCGAAACTTTATTTTTAAAATGGTTCGTAATAATAATAGAGATTAAACATGAACATGTAATTAATTATAATAACATATTATACAATAATTTTCTCGTTTTAGTTTTACATTACGCTAAACATTTCGAGTAAAGTTTTACATTACGCTTTACAAATTATATGTAATTTGAAGATATAATGTTTAAAAAAAAAGCAATCAATCACTGAATTATAAATATGTTTTAACGTTAGTTTCAAATTATTTATTTATAATGTACGTATATACATATGTACATTAGGGTTTTACGGGAAACCGCAGAATTTTCGATGTCCCATATCCCGGCAATTTTTATCTTGAATCCTGGTAAAAATATTTGAATCGAAACTTTATAATAATGGCGAACATGCAATTTTTTCTTTAGAAATATCTGATTTTCGACCCATTTAAAAAAAACCAATAAAAGTTTCAAGCAATTTAAAATATAAATCAAAGTAAAATTTTGAGATATTAAATTAGTATTTATCATATTTTTAAGATAATTTAGTAATTACCTTAAAAGTATGATAAAAATGCAGTGAAAGAAAAAAATCACGGTGTTTTTTACGAAATAATTATTAATCTTCGCGAGAACCCACGGCAACACTGAAGGTAATTCACAAGTAAAATGACTTCCAACATCTTTTTTTTTTTATTTTTGAAGACATTTTGAAGGATAATGTACCGCTATTTTTTGTCAATAAATAAGATGCCTTTAAGGATGAGCTCACAAAAAAAATGAGCCCAAAAGGTCCCATAGTGAGTTATTTATGACTAGTCACCGGACCCAGAAGGTGCCGCGTATTGTTCAAAGGTTGTAAATGCATTGTTAAAGGTTTGCCGAACCTTTTTTACAAAGGATTTACAACAATGGAACAATGGATAGCACTGTGACGATCCTACCTCTATTTATGACCATCACAAATGGACGTACACGCTGTTCAATCGGGGGCGCTAATTTCCTGTCAGGGGACTGTACATACATACATATATCTTGCGATGTCATTACAAGAAGTATCCTTCTTGTAATGACGGTTGCACGATGTAAGAAATTCTTTTAGATTCTGATGAAGATGAGATAATTGTGTGTTTGACGATGAATGAAGAACTAAATAAAGAGTTACCAAAGACTAATCTACAAAATAATGTAAATAAAAATAGTATCAACTTTAAAAAATAAATATATATATGCTGGCAGGAGAAACAGGAGATAACTAAAAAAAAGTTTTCGTCTCTTTTAGCTTTATAACTAACTTCGACCAAAACTGGAAGACTTTTTTCTATTGCTGGAAATATTTGTGCAAAATCTAGAAACAGGCTTTCGGATTCTCATTAATATATTTTAGTATTCTTATAAAGCTATTTCAAATAAATTTGTTTTTTAATTACATTTTTTCTAGTCAATTAATATATTGTTTACTTTTTTTTAAATATTTTGTTAGTAAATAAATTTTATATTACAAAAAATAAATAAAGTGATTTTTTTTACATCACATGTCCCGGGATCCTGGGAACACCGGGAAGGATCCCTAGCACCGTCCCGTGTCCCGAAAATCTAAAAATCCGGGAAACCAGAAACTCTAATATATGTAAATATTATAGATATGATCATATGTATGTACATATATATATATATATATATATATATATATATGTACATACATAAAACGTCTTACTGCATATATCAGAATCTTTACATGATTTAATTAGATCTAGTTAATTAGAAACCACATGCAATAAGCAAATAGTTTCGTTGCAGATACAAACTCTTCGTTCATTGTGAAAATATTGTTAAAAATACACATTTAGTAGCTAATATAATTAAAGTCTAATATTTTTGAACTATGAATAGGTCTATCATAAAAGATTAATGAAAATTACGACTTGCGCATCAATTAATATTAAAAATATTAGTTTCGAGAACAATTTCGTTTACTCCTTCTGCCACTCCTTTTATTTATTTATTCATAAATTTCAATTTAATACCCAGCTATTATTTGGTCATAAAAAGTTTTTCGAAAATTTTATAATTAATAATTTGGCCGCGCGCTTTGTACCGGGCTGGTCCTTAAAAGACAGCGCGGCGGGAGTACGGAGGTAGGGATTTTTACGAGGAAAATTCTGCGAAACGCCATAGGGAAGTTTGCATAATTTGGCGCTAAGATAACCCAAAAATGAAGGCGTCGTTTGGCCCGGGCGTCGCTAGTCGTCGACCATAAACCAGGGCTCGCCCAATGGCGACCCGAGGCTGTATAACGCTCCGGAAACGAGCCGACCCCGGAACAACAACGTCTCTTCTGCTTAGACCACGCTTTCCAAACAGTGCTGAAAAAAATATATACACTTACCACTACACGTATAGTCAAAATGTGTACCGAAAAATTTCATCCCTCTTTACAAGCATTCGAAAAAAAATCACCCTTCCCTATAAATTTTGCTAGATGTACACAATTGTATAAATTTAGACAGGCTTCAAAGGTATTGTCAGCGACATATACGCTTATATAAATGTTATTGTGTGTAAATGCTTTTTTACTTAATATTGAAACATGTCCGGTTGAATACAATATTTTTGCCAAAATAATTAAACACAAGAATACACATATGTACATATGTATATGAGATTATAATCTATTGTATGTATTTTAAAATTTTCATGTAATGAAACTAGCTTTTGTCATTCTCTGAATATTTATTTTTATTACCGTAAGTTTGTTTCCTTCTAAAATGGTTAAATTAAGGTAAATATACGATTTAGTTTTTTTTTTAATTTTTTCATTTTAATCAAATTTCATTAAATAAAATTATTAAATACAAAGCAGAGATGAAATGAATAATAAACGCAAAAAATAGATACTACATATATATTTTATTTCGATTTAATAATAATTATTAATTGAGAACGAATAAATTAAAAATTCCATTCCTATGAAATTCCAGATTCTTTCAAAATTATCGTTTTGTTTAATAAAAAGCCAGGAGTAAAGTTTATGTTTTTTGTTTAAGCTTTTTAATTACATAATTGATAATCCGTATTTATTGAGTAAGATCCTATTCCAATGTCCAATAAGATCCCACCATAATCCTTTATTATTTCACATAAATCCTTGTTCTAACAACCGTTTTCATTTTCATTTATGTACATACATACATATGTACATATATGTACATATGTATATTGATCTTGCTTTTCTCTCAACAATATTCCCTCCCTCGTATTGATCCATTTTGTTGTTCCTTTCTTGTTTTAAATTTCTATTATTTGGTCATTATTCTTAGTACCACGTATGTACATATGTATATATGTATGTATGTATATCCCATATCTACCATTTCAATGTTTTTCTTCATTGTTTTTATTTTGTAATTAATTTTTAGAAAATTTTTGGTATCACTGGCCTTTAATTTTTTTTTAAATAAAGTAAATAATAAGATATATACATAGTATATATGTATAGTAAATTTTTTTTCTATACATAAAATAGATATAGATTCTATGTCCGATGTTTCATAAAAATGCATCTCGCAGTTTCGTGTGTGTTTCGTGAACAAACTTAGGTGCATGGAGGTATATTGGGGTATTTTCCCAAAACCATGGTCTCCAATGGATTAGAGATAAGCCAGAGAGTTGGGATGATGACACGCACGGAAGGAGATCGTCTCGGACCGCATTCTAGGACAAATAATCGTTTCTATGCAAATCTTTCGGCAGACGAAATGGACCAAACAGGATACGCGCCGTCGCCAAAATGAAGACACGTCAAATTATTGCACCACGTCCTAAAGCATTATCCGATACATTTGTGTATGTATTCCCTGAAGAGTCCTTTTTTATTTAGCTGAAATCTCTTGAATATTATCATCGCACGACCATCGACGGGAAGCGCACTGTCGTCATGTCATTTCGGAAAAACCTGGACCAATTTTTTTTTACCGCCCCGGAATATTTACTGCCTGTCGTAGTGATTTCGTTCGAGCGAAGCGGAAAAAACAAGAAGATAGTTCCCCCGAATATTTTTACGTTAGAATAAAAAACATATATTTCCATGAAGCAAAATATTGTATAATATTGACAATATGATATTTCTAATAAAAAATATTGTTTTTATTCATTTTTTATGCCTATGATACACATGTGTGTAATCCGCAACTTTTTTCTTAATAACATTATCTAAATAGTGCCAAAGCCCTGGTAAATAGAAGACATCCCGGCTGAAAAAAACTCCAATAATACATTTAGTTGGATTTCATGTTCAGGAAGATAATCAAGAAAAAGTTAGTTATTTATTGTGATTTAATATCAGCAAATTCGAGATGCCATATGTACATATATGCTATATATAATACATATATCGAATTTACAAGATATAAGAGAGAAATGACAATAAGAGAAACATACAGCTAGTACATCAAACGGAATATATGTACAAAGAATAAGAACGAATAGTGCTTTTGTATGAGGTAAAAATAATGTTTCGAGCCAGATAGGTACATATATAGAAAATAATTTAGTAGGAGATCTCTCTACCTATGTAAATATGTACATCCAGTGGTGATATCTTAAGAATTCCTTTGGTGTTATAATATATACATATATACCGCATAGTTGTAAATTATCTTCTGTACAAGAAGTAAAAATTTAATAATGTAGACTCGGAGTTAATTTGTACCTCGACCTTCATTAGAGTTCCGCAAACGGCACGCGCGTCCTTGAAATACTCCTAAACGTGTTAATAGCCAGGACAATGTTATCATTGAAATTGTCGGCAATGAGCAGCGGTGGCGAACGAATTTTCCGACAGGGTAGGACTCGGACTATCATCGTACGGGTTGGCTAGGGGCCGACCCGAAAAACCGCAGCCGTCCGACCGAGTCGAGACCCAACGAAATTGTCCCTCGCTCAGTCAAATTAAATGCAGGGGTTTGGGGGTTCCTGGAAGGGGGGTTGTAAGGGGTTTAGGTGCCCAATTGTTTCCCGGAATGGGTTCGGGAGGGGTGGGTCGAGCCTGTGGGTGGTAAGGTGTGCGCTTAACTGGCGAACTTTCAAATGAATTGTCCCTCAAAGACCCGCGGGACCCGGACCTAAAGATAATAACGACGAAGCTGCGTGTCTTCTTGGGTCACACGTCCCCTAGCCCCGGACCCGGTTTACACCTAATTGATTTATTCAAGATGACGCCATTTGATTTGCATAAGTGCCCTTTTTAATTAAATTTAAAACCACTCGAATTAAAATCGCTTGTATCGACTCCGCCCACTCATTCAACAAATTGACTGCATAGACGCGATAGACGGCTTTACATTATTTGCATGTAGATATGGTGAAATAAATTATACTATTATGGTACAACATTTTTACATGCATTTGGTTTTAAGTAATTGCGTAATTTAATATAAAAAACCTTCAATGACACTTATGACGATAATTTATTTACGAACTGAATGAGTGGTGATATATTCGGAAGAAATTCAACACTAAATCAAGTAAACCAACGATAGTTTTTAAAAATGTCATACAAAATATTTGAAATAAGCTATAGATATTCTCATTGATAAATAATTCAATTTTTGAATGGGTTTGCATTTTGCATTCAAATTTTTATTTATAAGTAGAATAATTCTGATTAAGCTATTCAAATAATCAAATTTTAGATTTTTAATGGAAAAAAAAAAAAAAATATATATATATATATATATCAGTGGCGTGCGGTCCATGGATGCGGTGGATGCGGCGCATCCCCTATAACTTTAAAAAGCCAAGAGTATTTTTAATAAATATTTGAATTTCGCTTCGATGTATTCTTAGTGATGTACGTGATTATGATGTAGTTTATGAGTATATATATATATATATATATATTTCACATATCACGTGTTTTTTGTTACATGATGCATTATATAGGATCTTTTGATAATTTTTATTAAGGATTCGCATAGGCGGGCGGCCGGCCGGCCACAGGCGAGTGACGGGTGTAGACGCTGACTGAAGTGCGCCCGCGTCATGGATTCGGAGTCGATACCGATCCCATTTGCGCATGCGCACTATGAGGCTGTCTTATTCGCGCGGACGCGTTGACACTTGTTTAACCTCTACGGTGGATTCGGTTTCTCTGTTTGCTTATCTATTGAGTTTCACTTGGAAGCCGCTGTTGATCGATATTTCCGCACGCTACGCCCCAAGTTATTTATCAAAAAGCTAGCCGATTCATTTCTTTAGACGAAGTTAATCATTTATACTGTAAGTTGGTTATTTTTTACTTTTGAATTAAGTTTTCATTTTAATTAGTTTCGTCTAACTTTATTTTTAGTTTACTGTTCCACTACTTACGAGTTTTCATTATTGCCTTTAATATGGATATCGAAAATAACAATGAGAGTGGACTTGTCGTCGAGATCAATAATAATTGCAATTGTTTAATTGAAAATGTGCTGAAAAGAAGATTTGCTTCTCTCCCATTTAATGAAAAGGAGATTATTGTTAAGAGCCCCAAACCCACACCAATATTAAATATTCAGTCTAAAACAAAAACATTTAAAAGGTATTTTAACACAGAAACATACGAAAAAATTTCATGGATTTGTGGATGTGCTCACTTAACGAAATTATTCTGTTGGCCATGTATTTTATTTTCTCAAGAAGTGAATGTCTGGAGTAAATTTGGATTTTCTGACCTAAACAATTTAAGTAAATCGCGCAAGAGACATGAATGTTCTCAAGCTCACATATGTTCTGCTGCTCAATTTAAAAAATTTGGAAAGGGACCTCGTATAGAAAATTTTTTAAGTGCTCAATTTAAAGCAAATATTGAAATGCACAACAAAGAAGTTACTGCAAATAGATACATTTTGTCGAAATTAATAAGCGCGATCTGTTTTTTAGCAAAACAAGAACAACCTTTACGAGGACATTTTGAACACCAGGAATCGTAAAATAGAGGGAATTATATTGAATTGCTGTATCTGTTGAGTGAATCAGACATAAAATTGAAAACTCATTTAGATAACTCTACGGTGTTTACTGGATTATCGAACCATATACAAAATGACTTGGTATCCGCAATATCAAAAGTCTTGCTAGATGAGATTAAAACTGAAATACGTGCATCAAAATTTGTTTCCATAATTGTGGACGAATCTACAGATATCAGTCGCAAAGCTCAGCTATCTACTATTTTTAGATATGTAGATGAAAACAATGAAATTCAGGAGAGATTAGTTGGATTTGTCGATGTTAGTCCCAATAGAACAGCTAATTCTCTTTTTCAGCACATACGTGAGACCTTAGAAGAATTTGGTTGTTTGGACAAATTAATTGCACAAACGTATGATGGAGCGGCTGTAATGTCCGGGGAGCATAATGGAGTGCAACGAAAAATTCGAGATATTTGTCCTAATTCTTTATTTGTCCATTGTTACGCTCAGAGATTGAATTTAGTTTTGTCGCAATCTGTTAACCATATATCCGGATGCAAACGTTTTTTCAGCCGTATGTTGTCATTTTCAACTTTTTTTTGTAAGTCTTCAAGAAGAATTTCCCTTCTCGATTGTCAAATAAAAAAACGATTTCCCACTGCTGCCCCTACACGATGGAACTACAATAGCAAAATTTTAAATATGGTATTAGAATATCAAACAGAATTAATGGAAATATTTAATCAAATAATTAATGATGAAGACGAATGGGATACTGATGCTGTCATAAATGCTGAAGTCCTTCATCGTTATTTAAAAGAGTTTGAATTCAATTTCAATTTGCATTTATTTTCTGCAATATTTAATTCGGCAGATTTTTTATTTGAAATTTTACAAAAAAAAACCTTTGACATATCGTATTGCGTAAGTGAAATTAAAAAATTTGTAAAATATTTAGATAACAAAAAAGACGATTTTGATTCATTGTGGAACAAAGTAATAACTAAAAATTTTAATAGAAAAAGAAAATATGCTGAATGTGAAGAAGATGTGAAAACAACGTATAAACTTCACTATTCTGAAATTTTAGAAACTCTTTCAGTAAATACAACCAATCGATTTCGAGATATCGAAAATTTAAAATTTCTTTTAATTTTTTTTAACGTCAAAAAATTTAAAGAATATGAAAATAATTTTCCAGATATCCTATTTAAATCACTCCACCTAACTTATGGAAAATAATTTGATTTGATGAAATTAAAAAGCGAATTAATTTACATGTACTCAACGCAAGATTTTCATTTGAAATCTATAAATGACGTAAAGGAATTAATTGTGAAAGATGATCTAATAGAAGTTTTGGAACAAGTATTTAGTTTAATACAATTAATTTGTACGATACCTTCCACGAGCGCATCGGCTGAACGATCATTTTCGACTATGAAAAGAATTAAAACGTTCACCAGAAGTAGTCAAAGTGAAGAAAGACTCTCTGGTCTTACTAAAATTGCAATCGAAAAGAAAATAATGTCAAATTTAAAAAACAATAAAAAATTCTATGATGCGGTTATCGATGAATTTTGTAAAAAGGAACGAAGAATAAAATAAAATTTTAAAAAATAAATTGGTCGGTTTTTTTTTTCAAACAAGAGACAGCATCCCTTGTTTGAAAAGTCACCGCACGCCACTGATATATATATATATATATATATATATATATATATATATATATATATATATATATATATATATATATATATATATATATATATATATATATATGTATATAAAGAAAGGTAAAAGAGAGATTTAATTACATTGAAATGAAGAAAATCCAATTATATACATATATAACCTAATACTCAGTTTAAGAGGAAAATATATAATATTTTGTACAAATAGTGTGATTTATATGTATGTACAAGAAAATGGAAAAGCGTGGCGTGGGTGAGAAGCATGACTAAGGTTATAGACAATGTAAAACGAGTGATACGACTGAAATATGATAACGGAAGTTAAATTAAAATTAAAAACACAAGAATTGTAATGAAAATGAGGAAAAGCGTAGTTGGAATAGATATGTAGATGAACTCGAAAAAAATCTGTGCAAGATAAAAGCTACGCAAAATAAACAAGAATAAAATTTTTAAAAAACCGTGGAAATATATGTACATATGTATTTGCTGAAAGACCAGCGTTTATTTGGATCAACATAATATGAGCATTAATAATGAATGCCTTATTTACAAAATTTAATATTCAAAGTACACAAACAAAACGGTTTAGAGTAAACGTGTATTCTTACTGGGCGCTCTGTACTAATTCGAACGTTATAGTGTACAGTGTACTTCAAAGGGTCATGAAATTTTAAGCATATTTCCAGAGGCTGATCCGAAAGGGCGATATAAAGCTGTCCGCAGAATGTTTATAAAACAATTTCAAAGAGTTCAACTTGTACACAAATTCAATGTCGTTTGCTTTATTGGGGAATTTAAAGGATTCGAAACAGCCTCGAACCCTTCCAAACAGAAAGGTCACCTTTCAGTGCCGACCACACAGATGAAATATTATAAGAAAATAAATCTGTATTTCGCTAATTATGTACATGTTAATAATTAGCGAATAACTATGTACATGTTTTTGTTATCCAAAGACTAAGACATATTACATGTTTCAGAAAACAGCAATCGCTACAAATTAATATTTCTCTCTTCGTGTATCGCAACATTAACACAATATTATTTCTTATCAATGTTTATGTTCTCAATACATATATTTAATAAAATAATTTTTATATAGTACATATCAACATGAGCTCCAATTTCTTAATCAAAAGAATCTATTATCAAACCTTCACTTTTATCTTATATCATTAGATTGTTAAATTATCGTTTATAAAGTCTGAGCACATGCTCGTATGTTCTACCCCAAATTACACAATGACGAAAGTTACATACATATGTATACATATATGTAGATATGTGTTATGTTATGTGCGTATTTATTTATTAATTTTTTGTTTTTTATCATGATACGTTAACTTCAATTAGGCTACACACGTGTACGTGGTATATTATATGTATGTACATATATTACTTTTGCGGAAATTTTAGTGGTGTGCGACCCCCATATTGACTTCCCCTGTGTGTGTAACGTGAGGGTTACGTGTCCAAAAGAGCTTTTTGTTCGGCTGCAAACACGTCCCCGGCCAGACGTTTCCTGTTGCGTATCATTTTTCACATTTTCACCAACTCACTACGTATTGTTCCACGGTGGCTAATACGTTCACCTTTGCGGTATCGCGTATTTTGTATTTGTACATGTATCTTTATTTTTTTGAAGTTTTTCCCCAATTTTCCTTAGAATATTTATATCATTAGATAAAAGCACGGCTATCACATTCTCTTAAATGTATGTGCTATTATCGACAGATTAAACAAAATCTTATACACCACGACAAATTATTCATCCTATCAAACTATTGTTTTATTCTTCTATATCCCTTCTGAAAAGCTACAAGAAACTTTATATATACCCATCATTGCAATGCAATGCAATATGAAATTCTTCATAGTCATATTAAATTAACATAAACATTTTTTATTTTTTTACATATGTAGATACATATATACCAGGAAGGCTTGACAGACCCCAATGTGCCTTCCTGGACAATTAATTACAAACAATGCAGCATTTTATTATTACATAAATCACTGTATTTCCAGAAGCTGAAGAACACGAAATAACAATTAATTAAATAATTAATCCATTGAGATACATATCTATGGATTTTAGATTTGTACATATTTTTGACAAATTGTACATACAATATTTATTTTATTTAAATAGGCACACATACAGAATAAAATATAAATATAAAGTTGTATAATGAGACAAAAAATAATAATAAACATAAATAAAAATATAATATTCCATTTACAGTGAGCACCACATGGTGATATAAAAAAGTTAAATTACAAAAATATAATACAGAAGATTTGTGACAGCAAGAAAGATGATTTTTTGCCAATTTCGAGGAACTGTTTTAACAATGATCAGATAAAATTGGCAAACTCTGATTAGAAACGATCGATTTGGAGTCACAAATACCCCAAATATAACCAGTAGTATAGCGGATCGAACCCACTGATCACTTGGTGCTAAACATACATATTCTACCATTAAGCCGTACTGCTGGCTACATAACATAAAATATTAATTTTTATTAAAAAATTTCTCATAAGGCAAAGTTAAAAAAAGCTGCAACATTATTACTAAGGCATTTGGTTAGAGATTAAAGTTTAAGACGCAAGGCCAGACCACTTTTGAAGTTTTTTCTTTATATGAAAATAAATACATTTCATAGTGCCTTTTATATCAAACTATAACAATTTAATACAAAGCGATTCTTCGAAACGAAACAACTACTTCTCCTCATTCTGTAATAAAGTCAATATTCGACTTTGCGTGGAAAATTTACTTAATAAGATTTTATGAGTTAGTTCTATGTAAAGACTAAATTTACATTACAAAGGAACTCTTTTGACGTTTTATTATATAAGCACTCAGTTTCAAGTTTCTTGGCTGAAGAATTAATTATGTACGTTCACGATTGGAATTATAGACTCCAGTTATACATCCACCTTCACAATGAACAACGTTAATCAAGCAATATAATCGAAGCAACGTTTCGCAATATCCACTAACCTCCATATTTGAGATAATAACAGGAGAGATACGACCCAACATCCAGGTGAGATGAGACGAGCACGTCCCAGGACGGGTCGTTCCCAGCCCAGCCATTTGTCCTGACGACTCCCAAGCGACCACCGTCTCTTATTTAATTTCTACGGAATATTAAACTCACTCATAAAAACATACATACATACATACAATATGCCTAAACATTGTTAGGCTCGCTTTACTAAGTGGTAACACTTATAGGCAATTAGATCGTAAAAATATTAAAAATTTTAATACGACGGCCAATTTCTGCACATTTATTGTAGCTTTTTTGTAAATCGGTAATGCAATGTAAATATTTAAAATACTTCAAAATTATACGCCGACTGGTTCGATTCAAATCTACGTACAATTTATTAATCCATAAGTAGAGTTAGGTCTTATTAAATAAATCTATGTATGGCTTTCATGTGTTATGGAAAAGATTTTAATATAATTAGTAAATTATGAATTAAGATTAACCTTATATTTAATCCACAATTTGTAACTATAGATAAATTTGAAAGGTATCAACGTTAGCTGGTAATTACAAGCTTTTTATTAGATTTACTCTGTTAGTAAAATGACAATCCTGCCCATCAAAAATTTGATTTTGAACCACTTCCATTCTTCAGGTCGCTTTGATATCTTACCAACATACGGGTATTGGCTAACATTGAAGTAAGCTAATGTCTCTGACATAAAGCCAGATGAGTTAAATCCAAAACGAACGCATTACAAATTACAACGGACTCATGTGTCAGATTAAAACAATGACAGCTAGCTATCCAAACACGTCTTTCTGTCACCCCTTCAAAACTTACAGGCTAAATAGTTATAATAGTTCATTTATTCACTCTCATTTACTCTCATCTCATATGAACTTCATATTACTTTCTCACATACGTTTTCAATTTACTAACAGATTAAATAAATGAATATATGTATTAGTGAAATTCGTGAAACTATTGAAATGTTTTGGCCAAATCATAACGTAGCTGTCACTTGGTGCAGTGAGCGTTAGAGAGAGATGTTCTATTCCTTATTGAAGACCAATTAAGGTCGTGATCCTCACGAATGAGGGTATCAACAATAATGTATTTAGGATCAAGATCTCTTTGCTGCCGATGGTTACATAGATGTGAAATTACTAAATGTACTGCGCGTTGAAGAATTAGACTGCTCCAAATTAAGTGACAAAACACAAAATTTTTGAACTCTAGAAAGCATAAAATATATATATTTTTTTACATAGATATACATATGTATACCAGGAAGGCCTAATAGGTAAACCCCAATTCCCCTTCATAGACAATTAATTACAAACATTGCAGCATTTTTATTACACTTGTAAATCGCTGTATTTCGACAGGCTTAAGAACACTAAATTAACATTTAATTAATTTATACACATCTATGGATTTAGACTTGTACATAAATTTTTAAATATTTTCCATAAATCAAATTCAGATATTTGTGACGTAGCCGGTAGGATGGTTTTTTGCCAATTTGATTGAGGAACCGTTTAAGCAATGAAATCAGATAAATTGGCAAACTTTGATAGGAAACGATAGACTTGGAGTCTGGACCAAGTCTGACCAGCAGCATTATAGATTAGCACGGGGTCGAACCCGGTTACCTCTCGGTGTCAAACATAAACGCCACCACCGAGCCATACTGCTGGCTGTACTTATATAATACTTACTGTACTTGTACTTATGTAAAATGCTTTTTATTAGTATCAAATAAAAAAATAAAAATGAAAATTGTAATAAAAAATATTATAATAGTATAAAAATGTAATTTGTTAAATAAGATAATTAAATCAACATTTTAAAAGTCAACGATCATATGTACAATATATTAAATGATACAAACTATAGGAAACACTACAGTCGTTGATCATTTGAATTGAAAAAATGCATATACACTAATTGAAAAAATATATATTGCTATTACATAGTTAATATTGGAAAGAAGCACCATTCAGAGTATAAAAGCAAAACTTTTACTTAACTTTACATATGTAAGTCGTCAACGATTGTCATGCTATCAAAATTAAATAAAACGAAAAAAAACTACTGACATGATGTATGTAAGTAAAAACTATGCGCCCAGCTCATTTTCCATACAAAAACGATTCACATATATTATTTCGCGACATAGTTGATGAACCCGAATCATCATTAGACGCTCCCCTCGCGTGACTATAAAGTATCGGGTAAACGATCCGGCAACAATTCGGAAACAATTCATACCCCCGCCCCCTCGTGGGGTAGCGTCGACTCCTCCGCCGATATATAAACGGACAAGCGAGCTTTTTCGATAAATATGTGATACGCATTCCCTTTGAATTTTTCAGCTTGTTCGAATTCTCACCGGTGCGTGTGTTCACAGAGAGTTTTCCCACCCGCATAAATGGCGCGCCACCTAACAACCCGTGCCCGAACTCCTCCGCGAAACCGCACCCCTGCAAAATCCATAATAAATTTTTGAATAAGCTCTTTGGCGAATTTCGATAAAAGCTGCCGAGCTTTCGCGTATCGGGCGCGCCGCCGGAATCAAACATAAAATAGCTTTAAATGAATTCAAAAGGCTTTCGGGGCGCGCGCATAAAGGCGCACCCTCGTTATGTTTCGCCAGTTTGCCTCCCGAACATTTTCCCGTGTCCGTAATAAACTTTAACGTCCGGCGCCACTCTTGTAAACGCCCACTGTGAGAATTTGCTTTAAAAAATATCATTTCCAATAGTACGAAACGTCTGACTTGAAATCTATGACCGTTGTGTTTGCTCGCGCCCGTCAGTTTGCAAACTGCCAAGTGGCTCATTCAATAGCCCGTTATACATATGTACGTATAAATAAATTTGTATTATTTGAAATGTCTGGTACGAACGAAAATTTTATAGGCATTATCTTTACTACATTAAAAAAAATCTTAAATTATTTCGGTATATTACTATATGTTTTAAATTTAAATACAAATAATAAAATAAATTTAAAAATATATACATCTATGATATATTCATATTTTCAAAATGAAGTAACTAAGCTTTTAAAATATAAGTAAAAATTGACACAAATATGTATGTACAAAATTATGGACATCAGGTCAATATCAAGGTATGTACATATAACATTGTATGTAATTTTAAGTACCAGAGCCGTAGAGTCGGATGAAAACTTACCAACTCCGACTTCGACTTTATATTTTGATTTGACTCCGACTGCAACTTGAACGATTTTCATTTTGGCACATGTTGCCCAATATATTGAATTATTGGTAATGAAATAGGTATAAAAAAAGGTAAAGTACATAGGTACAAAGTATATGTATGTGTATGAATTTCATACACAAACAAATCAATTTTATAAAAAAAAAAGTATGAGAATATCGGTTTTGACCAGAACACACAGAATATATGTGCAATTCAACGATTTTATTTATAATGTAATTTAAATTCATGAATTTTATAAAGAAATTATTAAATTAAAATTTATTAGTCGATTTACTTCAGTAAAATTATATGCTCTAGTTGACGCATAGCGTAATACTATTAATTACAAAAATAATAAAAAGTAGTAATAGATTTTTACGACTCTGACTCCGCTTGAAATGCTCCGACTTCGCGACTCCGACTCCACAGCCCTGTAAAAAACTAGCACTTTTTCAATTACTCAAGTAAATTCACTTCTAGAGAATGTTAATTTAATTAAAATCTGTAACATTTATTTCGGTCCGTACTAAAGTGAAACTTTTGTGAAGTTCGTATAGTTCTGTAATGAAATTCAACTTATAAAGATTTGGAGAAAATGGTTTTAACTACATGTTTTAAGCTATGAACTCGATTGCCTACAGCATCTGCTACGCAAAAGCTAAAGTATACGATGAAAATTTAGCTAACACAAGTTTGTGTGAAGACTAGCTTTATGTAGTAGTTGAAATTAAAACTTATTAAATTCATGTGCGCGTTTTTTGACTGACTGAACATTTGAGAAATGAAATATTTTCGTCAAAAAAACATGCATTTTGTAACGTATCATGTTTCACCAATTATTTGCTCTTATTACGCACGTGCACGTACAGCTTTTCAAATAGCCAAATTATAATTTTGGTGTAGATTTGATTAGTTCATCGGTATCGGCTTACCCGGGAAACCAAACACCGTCCGTGCAACTAACAAACGCGTATTCCGGGAATAATGAGCTTTTCAACGTTTTCTCCAGATTTTCCTTTCATTTTTATTCTACGCTATTCACGCCAAATCTTCAACGAAGAAAAACTCAGCCTTTCGTTGGATATCTTAAAAGTTCCCCGCACAAACTACGAACAGAAAACTTCAATCATTACATTCCACAATTAAAATTTGTAATCGAATTATAATAGTATTAAAAAATCTCGACATTTCGATTAGTAAATTTAATCAGTCACAAACAACAATATCTGCACAAATGTTTATTTAATTAATGTAAATCTTACACTAAGTACATGAATTTCATATGCTAGAAATTTACGTGCGTTATTTTGTTCCTAAACTTTGAAGCAAAGAAAGTTCACCGTGGATCAGGTGGTACAAGATAATCTTGTTGTGCAATTTTTATAAGATAAAAACAGGATAGAATTAAAGAATTGGCTATAAATTTATTTAGAGCTTAGTTAAAAATTATTTTTATTATATAAGTTTTTTTATTGAATTACTTGGCCCTTCAGTGATATTTAATAATTTGATAATAACCTAAATACATATATAACTGCAGTATATAGTTGTATACTTATAATTCAAATTTTATATATATATATATATATATATATATATATATATATATATATATATATATATATATATATATATATATATATATATATGCACATATATGCACATATATACACATGTATGTATACTAATTCGAATCATATTAAGTCTCAAAATCATAATAAAAATCGTTTTAGAAAATTGATTATTTGTCAATTTAGAGGAAATTAATTTATTAAAAATAATCTATAAGCCTCTCCTTTGGATCTTTCATAATTATATATACCTATGTAATCGTGATAGTATAAACTTCAAAAGTATGCAATTTTTAAAGCATATAAAAAATGAACAATAACACTTTCAACAACTTATTTTACTAACTTAAGTACCGATTGCCACAAGTAAAACATCTTTCCTTTCTGAAAACTACATAATTCCTATGTAAACTTTATCGTCTCCGATCAAATCGTTCACGTTCAAATTACCCGAAGATGTACATACGTGATCACCGTTTCGAACACGATCCTGAACCTCTATACTATTTATTGCTAAACGATGCGTAAGACGATGCACCATCAAAAGAATCTTTGAGGTAAAATACAAGATTTGGTCAGACGTGCATAATGATGCAAAATGCGCAAGATAAATATATATATATATATATATATATATATATATATATATATATATATATATATATATATATATATATATATACATATATACATACGTACATTTGTATGTGTGGGTGTATACATCTATTAACACATTCATATTGCGTTTTTCGATCGAAAGTATTCGCGGCTGACGATCGCACGTGATTAAATAACTTATTGTACAGCTTATTTCTATGCAGACAGTGAGCAAAAAATATAGTCGTTTTTAAATGCTAATTTATTTATTTCCAACAGCAAGAAAATACATAATTTGAGTCTCTTTATATAAATCAACATTTAAATTATAGAGAACTATTTAAAATTCATTCCACATATTTTGTTTTATTGCAGAATTCGTTAAATGTAATGATTAAAAAAATTATGTCAACGAAATGTGTCCAAAAATTCGAATTTATTGAATTGGTAGTTTCGGGCAATATTTTAAGTTCCGTAAAACGATTATATATGTATGTATGTACATATATAATATGTACACATGGGTGTGAGACTTGGATATTGAACGCCAAGATGCTACACAAAGTACAATACACTCAAAGAAGTATGGAAGGCTGCATGATAGGCATAAAGATGAAATACATAAAGCGGAAGACGTGCGTGAGAAGTATGTCAAGAGTAGTGGATATAGTGAAAAGATCGAAATGGCAATGCGCGAAAGAATGGACAAAAATCCTAGAATGGTACCCGAAATAATTTAAATGGATAAAAGAAAGACCGCAACAAGATAGGTAAACGAAATTAGAAAAATGTGTGGGGTGAGATGAATGAGAGTTGCGCAAAACACAGACGGGTAGAAGCTTGTTGGAAAGGCCTTCATTCTGCAATAGATGATGAATGGCTGTAACTGATGATGATATTGTACACAGATACTGACCTAAAAAATAATTTATTCTTAACAACTGCATTTTTAGTTGCAATTTGTTAGTAGTTGCAATTTAAATCCCGTTTAAAATTATCTATTTTTAAAATCGATTGTTTTAAACGTATTTTTATTTTAATTATGTATTTTTTATAATACCATCATATCTTTGAATAGACTCTATTTTAAGTCGCTGTTACATTTATGTATTAACATACATATATGTATATGTATGTACGTACATACATATTACCGTTACATTCTTATTTTTCCACAAGAAAAAACACGACTTTTTATTCCAATATATTCACAAGAATTATTTTATTAAATATATTGAACGGAATGTAAAAGCAAAGAAAACATATGTACGTAGGTATGTTTTGAATTTTTCGAGCGTACTAAGACAAAAAACTTGTAAAAAATAATAACTAGACGTACGTCTCGGACGGGAGCGGTGAAACGTATATATGTACATGCATTATATGTACATACATATACAGAGTGTCCCGAAAATCTGTACGGGAGAGTGAAAATAATAGCCTCGTAGACAGGAATTTTGGAGGTCTTTTTTTTCCGCGACGCTGCCGCTACACTCCCATCCCTCGCTCGCTCTCATCGCCACCGACGCCCTTGCGCCTTTCTCACTAATGACTCTTTCCAATTCCATTTTCCTCGGTTCATATTTTGCCGATAGATGCGAATTTTCTTTTTTCCGCTCATCCGGCTCGCCTCGCTTGTTCGCTTGTTCGGTCCGGTCGGATGCGCGGTCGCCAACCGGCGGATCGCGATACGAAGAAATCAACCGGCTTAATTGGATACAGAGCCTAGTTAGTTGATGAAATTTTCTATGTACATTTGTGTATATATATATATATATATATATATATATATATATATATATATATATATATATATATATATATATATATATATATTTATATATAATACCTCGAACTCATCTAATCTTAGTATTTCAAAAACCATCTAATCTTAGTTCGTATGAGTACCATGAAGTTTCATTTTATACTAAATTTGGTGTGGTATTGAGGATAATTACAAATATTGCATTTTCATTTTTCGTAAACTATATTTCTTGATCAATAGTTGTGAATGTATGTATGTAAATAAAAAAAGAGCCCACTTTATATAATAGCATATCGCCGACATTATTTTGAAGATTATGAATTCATGGTTAATCATAAAATCAAAATAAAAAATAGAATACTAATAAGTCAAAGCTAAGTTAAGTCTACATATGTTGGGGTTGTAATTGTAGTCAAAATTTGAACTAGAGTGTTAACCGTCGTCGATTGTCGGTATTTTTTTCAAAATAGAGCTTGAATTGTAATCAAAATTCTAATCAGAATCAGAACCAAATCGATTAAAAGTCAGAGTGACATATTTCAAAGTCAAAGTATTTTTGACCAATTGCAAATTGGAATTATAAACAGGCTATAAACATTCATTTTAATAATATTTTATCTAGTTAGATGTAAGTCAATTTTACAACTTTACAATTATTTCACGATGTATTCAATTTAAACTTTTGGAAAAGCAAAAGTACGTACATACATCAAAAGCTTCTGCTTTCAATGATTAAATACGTACTATTTATATTTAAAAGAACTAACTTAAAAATGTAATATCAACAAGTATATGAAGTAATGAAATATATTAATATTGAGGATGAATAATCTGATCTTCATGAGGATTTTATATACATGTATAATAATATAATTATTATTTTCGTATGCCTATGTACGCAAATTTAGACGAAAATCCATTCAGAGCGTCTTGAAACGAGAGTCGCGGTTTTGCGAATTGGTTAGTATGCGCGAACCGATATCTGCTTTTTAACATTATTGTGCGACCCATCGAATATATTCCTTTCCAAAATATAAAATTGAAACATCAATATACATACATACATAGCACTATATGAAAAAAATAAATCAATGATTATTTTACTTCCGCTAGTTTTATATCTAGTGTTGAATAAATTTATACATATATGCATGTATATTACATACTTCGTGTAGATATGTATGTTATCTGGTGTCTACATACATAGAAGTTTGAGGGCTTTACTAATTTTTTTTTTATGTCGTCGTTGTTTTATAAGGCAGACAAAAAGGGTAAGCAATGAGGGGTATGCATTTTCGGTTGGCGTCTCCTGTCTGGAGAGGCTCTCATGTGAACGACTCCAGGTTTCCATCGCGCACGCGGGTTGTGTATTTTTATTTGCTACCGCACTTGATTGCTAAGACCGTGCAAAATTTAGACATTCATTACTGAACACCGAAGTTGTGCTGATGAAAGCGCCTCTTCCTCCACCCCATTCCCATCTCCATCTCACGGCCCTCTCTGCCTCCCACTTATTTCTCCCCACCGCGAGCTCTTTTTCTATTTTCCTGGCGCCGGCCCTGCACGTTTTTTAATGCGCGCACAGCTGAAACTGTGGAGAAATTTGTGATTCGAATTTTTTCCCAGACTTGAAAGCGATGAGCTGGGAAAAACGGCGACGTGAAAACGAACACGAAAAAAATACCTCAAAAATATAATAACTTAAGAAACCATCCCTGTATATATTATAAAATAAATTTGTTCGAATTTATGTACTGTCAAATTATGCAGTGTTTACTTGTAATTATTTAAAAGGAAAATATTAACACTAATGAAAATTTTATGTATACAAAAAAGTATGTTGAATTGTGGCCTGCGCAAAAAGTTGTCACCGTCTCTCGCTTTCATGAACTTTCGTCTCTCATTACACTGAGGGTCGTCTGCGATTTGCGCTCTGCATTTCATTTATGATATTTCACCCCTTTTCAGAAGTGTGCCCTCGCATTTTCTTGTTTTTGTTGTTCTATTTTATGTCGACTCCCCCTTGACCCCCCACTCGTCGAGTTTGACGCCAAAACGTACAAACGTTGAAATTTGTCATCAAAAAGATTACACATACATTTTCGTCCAACATACATAACTACGATGTGAAAACCTGTATACATTTTCGTAATAAATTTATTCCAATGTACGACGAATATATTAAAGCCGTAATTCCCGAGCTTCATTTTTAAATTATAAATAGTGGGAAGTGACATTTATTGGCATTTAAAACGTAAAAATTTCAGAAAAAATGTTCTAAAAACTGATTATCTGAAAATGATACAGATTTCAGTATTTTGGCATCAATTATGTAAGTCCAATATATGTACATATAAAGTATTTCAATAGTCATGCAGGCGACCCGTACAACAACGTGACGCCTACTTTAAGGACAAGATGACGGAAATACGAACATTCCTACACTTTTTTCATGTCCATCTATGGTCAAACATTGTGCAGAAGTATTATACAGGGCAAATACAAACAACAGTTAAAATGCACAGACATATATGGGCAAATTTGCAACATTTTTGCAAATCAGCGAAAATCGAGATGCTAAATATCTCCTATGTTTGCTAGAGGGTAGCCAATTTGTTGGAACCGTTTCAACGAAATCATAAATTAGCAACTTTGGACAGGAAACGATTGACGTTAGAGTCACATATCCAAGGTCTCGACAGCAGCATACAAGATAGAACACATGACCACACAATTGAAAGTATTACATTGTGCTAACCATTGATATATGCTGCGGGTTGGTATATATATTTTTTTTATTTTACCTTTTTTTCCCCGTATAAAATTACATATATTATGATGATAGTAGTTTCACGGATGGCTAGGTAGACATTAAAATTTTGTGTAAAAATATAAATAAAATATTTCACTTCATACAAAATGTTTGATATGGAGTTTGCGTCTACCATAATTTCGGAGGGGAATGTTTCTGGTGACCTTTGTCTTTAGATTCCTCTTTTGGCAAATATTTTTATTAATCAAAAAAAATGCAGAAGCAATATGCTAGATGCTATCAACAGATGCATCTAGGCAAATTATTTTAATGAGGCTTTAGGGTGCGGGCGCCTGTGCTTCAAGTTTTCGGGTTCATAAAGTCCGCATATAGCGGACCTCCCCCTTTTGAAACGCTCTCGCTCGGAAGTAATCGTCCTCGTGTTTTGACTTTGCTGAACGTTTCCGTTTTTCACGAAAACTTCTGAATATTCCGCGCCGAATTTTCAGCTCTCCAGCCTCCTCCTACCCCTTACCCCCCCCCGCCATTACATTCTATCCCCCTCTCTCCGGTTGACGCCGGCGTCACTTTTCCCTTTTGGCCCGACCCCTTTCGAACGTTTTTCAGCGACTGAAATATTCAAAAGCGCTTTAACTCAACGCAAAACGCCTAAACCCGTCCGCGATTTTTTCACATTACGAATTTACAGATGGGAATGGGGCTGGAGGGGAGGAGGTGAAAAAAATAGCACGTGAGAAACATCGAAAGGTGAACGTTTTCTGCACAGTCCTACGACCGAAATCGTAACCGGCTGCTAAACGTTCCACGGGTCAAAGAATTTCCTTCTATTGTATGACAGAGTGATGGCCGAATCTTAATTTATTACACTTAAAATTCGATAGAAATTTCGTGCTAAACAGAATTTTGAAGATTGTTCAGTAGAGAAGCAAAGTTTCGAAATGGGAGACAACTTCCAACACCCCCACTCAGTCTCATTAAAACTTCTTTTCAGTCGCACCATCCAATCATGCTTTTGTATCGCGAAAACATCTTCAACTTATAATTAAATCTTTTAAGACGCACCGGGCAAAGTCGCGAATGATTGGCAATAGCACTCTTCCAAATATTTTTCGCCGTTTCGTCTAAGCAAATACGAGCTTTTGCTTAAGTCGATAACACCGACTGAAATTCTTACTTGGAAACTTACTCCGATAAAACCCGTCTTTTAAAAAATTTCAATCGACTTATTCTGCAATTAGCGAAGTGACAATATTAAACGAGAAAGACAGCTAGAAACAATGAGATATCAACAACTATATTTATTTCAAAATAAAATAGACAGAATCATCTATTCCATTAATACGGAGAATAAGTTGTCTCAAAAATAATTACTTATTAAATGAAATAAAATTATTGAATGAATTCGAGGCTGCGGTATTGGAGTCGTGGACAAAAAGAAGACAGATATATGTACATATGTAAAACTACGAGACACTCAATAATCATGGCTGGAGGCAGCTTCCGGAATCGTCGCAGCTGAAAAGTTCAAGAACTGAAAAAGGAACTCCTTCACTTCCAAACGGAGTAGACTAGAAGGCCTAAGTTACTTTATCTGTGCGTCCGTCTGTCTGGCGCGCTTATCAAAACCCATGTTCTCTTAATAAAAACTTTTCCCGATAGCGAAACATCGTCGACGATATGGCGATGAACTAGTTGCTTCAACAAAAGCAGCCTGGGTGGCGTTGAAAGGACGAAGCGAAACTATTATTACATACATTATCGAAGTTGGTTTCGTGTCTTCTTCTCCTCCTCCTACTTTTTCTTCTTCTTCTGCCCGCTGTTTTCAAACTGTGATTGTGTACCTACCACTAAAAATACCTACTCGGACTGGATAAAAATGTTTGCATCGGATGTGTGTGTTTTGTTTTGGAGTAGTTTCGTTTGTTCCGCGTTATCGCACGAGCGCGATATTTTCGCTCATGGCGCGGAAATAAGACGAGTTAAACTGCTCGGTCCAGATTCAATTTCCCCACCGTCGAAATTGGGTTCTGGATATCTCCCCATCATGCCGAGGACAGCTTCGTTTGATATCTTTTTGGTCCACGGAATCTTCAGTGCGCCTATAGACCCACATCTCAAAAGCTTCAATGCGGCTGATCATCTTGGTTTTCAGAGTCCACGTCTCACATCCGTGTAGTAATACTGTCCAGACGTAGCTCTTCGCGAATCTCAACCGCGTATGAAGATTGAGATGCTTGTTTGTAAGCGCCGCCTTCATTTTTACAAATGCTGTTCTAGCCATCTCGATGCGGATTCTTAAATCTTCATCTGGGTCCATCTCTTCATTCAGCCAGGTACCCAGGTATTTGAATCTTTTTACTCTTTCTATCACCTCTCCATCCAAGGTTAGATTCCCGGTGTCTGTTTGCATTCTATCTACTATCATAAATTTTGTCTTCTTTAGATTTATGCGCAGACCTCTTCGATTGCTTTCTTGATGTACACGGTCTAGAGATCTTTGCAGGTCTGCTAAATTTTCAGCGACTAGTGCCGTGTCATCAGCATATTGGTGATCGTCTCGCCGCCCACCTTGATGCCCTCCGCCTCTTGGAGAGCATCGTGGAAGATGGATTCGGTGTAGGTGTTAAAAAGAGTAGGTGATAGGATGCATCCTTGCCTGACGCCCCGTTCTATAGGAATCTCATCAGTGAATTGATCATCGACACGTACTACTGCAGTCTGATTCCAATAAATATTTCGTAGCAATCTGACATCTCTGTCATCCAGGCCAATATTTTTTAATGTTTCCATCAGGCGAGCGTGTTGGACACGGTCAAAGGCCTTTTCAAAGTCTATAAAGCAGATGTACACAGGTTTACGGACTTCTCTGCATCTTTGGAGTAGTGTTTTCATACAGAAAAGGGCCTCTCGGGTACCCAAGCCTTGTCTGAACCCAAACTGCTCTCTGCTAATCGCCTCTTCACACCGTGAGTAAATTCTGCCCTGTATTATCTTTAGTAGGATCTTCAATGTGTGACTCATTAGGCTAATTATTCTGAAATCGCTACACGTCCTCGCGTTACTCTTTTTGGGCAATGGGATAAATATGGATTGTAACCAATCGCTAGGTAGATGAACGCTAGGTAGCTAAATATTAGATGAACCGTCTGAAATCTTAGGATCAGAAGTCCTTAAGTGAAATAGTTCAGAAGCATTGTTAGCAGATTGAAACACTAGATAATAGATTTTAATTTTAATTGTGTATAATTTATGCATAATTGATCAAAATCGTTTTTGTCCTGGAATTGGGGGAGGGGGTGAACCGGGGCGAATCTCGGTCACGGGAAGGCCAACCACGATCAGATAATATAAGCCGATAATTAATTTGCGTCAATCGGATGCAGCGATTGCCTTCCGCCCCCCTACAATTACATGTAAACATATTCAATGGCTGATTGCAATCAAACTAATTGTGTCGGCCAGAGGTTGTTGGGCTCACCTCCGCGACCCACACTCGGCCCCTCGCCTATCGTCGAATGGCCAACTTTCAATCACCCATGCCCCTCCCCAATCGTGTAGCCGGACTAAGCTACCGTATCTTATCAACGCTTAATTCCAATTTATCTATATCATTCGGCGAGAGACTCGCTGGAACAATTTCCTGAACGCAAACCCCACCCTCGCAGCTCTCCGAAACCCAGCTCGTACGAATCAGGCCCGAATCGCGGCTCGCGTGCATCGGATGCGGTTAATCGACACTGAACACCGGTTATTAACCGGTCGAGATTGCGAAATGGACTGCTAATCGACTCTCGAGGAATTAACTTTATTCATTGCGCACGCAATTATCGTAAAATAAGATAATGGACTATTGTATACGAAGTTAACTATCAATTGGACTTTTTCTTAATTAAATTCGCACTCGCGCTCTTCTGCGGGATTGGACTAGATCTTCATTATTTTAATTAAATTCGCTTTAAATTTATCCTGTTCGAAATCTTAAACGTCCGCTATACGTGAACGTTACATACAAGGGGTGTTCAGTACAATTATTTTGAAGCAACGAATATGTATGTACATTGTTTTATATAGTAAACACACCGTACATATATGCTCGTAAATTCATTTGCTAAACCTAAATAAACAATACACTTTTTAAGCATATTTCTTTTTAAGCAAACCTCATATGTATGTACATGCGTAAAATTAAATTTAAAAAAATATTCTTTACATGGAATTTGATTGGCTGAATTTTAAAGTACGAGTACATTCATGGTAGTTTTCTTTCAATCTAAATATTTTTTTAATCACAGAGCTGCTGCATTAATATGAGAAATAAAATAGAAACCAAAATGCGTCGCCATTTTCATTTATCTATTAGCTTATTTACAATTTTGCCACACAATTTTGCCAAGTCGTTATTATAGATAAGTAATAAAAAAAGTATGCAAGAATAACATAGATGTAAAAACAAAATATGATAAACGCCATTCGCACTACTGGCATTTTACGCATGGCGTTTATAGCGATCATTCGCGATGAAATCTCATCTAACAGAAATCTGCTCAGGAGCTTGATTTCAACAGGTGTCAAAGTCATCAAATTGGTACGTGCCACAGGAGAAGAGAACATGTAATGAACATTATATTCATGCACCTATGAAAGAGGTAGATAGTTTTTACTTATACACCTTTGAAAGAGGTAGATGTATTAACACCCGATGAAATTTACATATAATATACATTAGTATATTATATGCTTAGAAAGTTTTTTTTTTTGTTATACATGGATTTGATTGTGTATCAGCAATGATGGATAAATATTTTTCAAATGTATCATATTTGTATCACAATTTACTGAATATACATTTATACATACTCATATAAAAAATAATATAAATTCTCAAATTTATACCTATGGAATTAATGTACGTTTTGGCGGCAACGTCGTAATTTAATTTGTCGCTGAATTAAACTGTAAACACAATTTAAAAAGGGAACGAATTTATTTGAAACGACATCGTAATATTGGCATCGATTTTCAATTTATTTAACCACCCCTCACGGGCATCTCTCGAAAATACGATTTCTAAGCGGGCTGGTGCGGCAAAAACGAATCACTCTCACCTATAGCGGAAGAGGCTGTGCAAATACTGATACTGCGTTGCATACTGCGTCCGCAGGCAATTCCAGAAAACCACTCCAGTGTTCCCTGTAATTACTCTGGAACCTTTTGTTTGCTAAGATTCTTCCTCTCGGTCGTGGGCGGTGTATTGTCGGGGACGCACGCACTTCTGCTAATGCAAACCGACCGGCAAGAGTCAATTGCCATCAGTATTTTACGCTAACGTCTTTCTGTTTACCCTGTGGAATTGCAGGAGAAGACTACGGAGTGGCTTGGCACGATTCTACGATACAGAAAATTCATAAATTACACTTCACCCTACACGCCAGTGGTATCCAACTAACGCAATACATGCAACTTACCTTATTTATTTTAACAACGAAACCCTTTCTGACATTAGAGGATTCTATGAATTCACCCTCTATACCCATTCCTCTAAATATTTATCATCCTATTCTATTAAATAAGTAATTATTGAGTGTTTGTTTGATATTAAAAAATGGACTAATGATCTTCATGAAACTACCTCCAATAGTGAAAGATATCAAGCCTCTTCTGAATCTGGTCGAAGGGGCTCGATATCTATGAATGAACAGAGATTGCGGCTTAACAATGTTGAGATCAAAGGAGTTCCTTATAAGAAAATAGAAAACGTCTACACTATTTTAGATTCCATCTATAAAGCTGCGAAGATCAACATTCCGAAGTTACAAATCAATTATATCGCAAGAGTTCTCACCCACACTTCTTCGGATAAATTACTTGTAGTGAGTTTCATCAACAGGTACATGAAGGAAGATTGTATTGCGGCAGCAAAAACCCAAAAGAGACTATCGCTATCCTGCATATCTGATTTTGAAGATAAGTCCCACATAATTTATGTCAATGAACACCTCACACCAGCATACAAACAACTACTCACTATTACCAAGGAAACGGTCAAAGAAAAAAACTATTAGTACACTTGGATTAAACATGGTAAAATTCACATGGGAGAGAACGAGACATCCAAAGTTTTGATCATAACCAAAACCAGTGATTTAAACAAGATTATATAATTTATCTCTTATGCAATTTATACCAATTTGTTTTCAGAACTTATCTTACTAACTGTGAAATTTAATACTCACATTTAACTATTTAATTTCTCTGTTTTTTCTTATGTTAATTTCCAAGTTTTATGTATGACTACGTGTATATTTGCCCTTTAGTTTATTACTACCAGCGGAAACCTATAATTGGTCTTTTGTAATATATTTTTTTGTAATAAAATAGAAACCAAAATGCGTCGCCATTTTCATTTATCTATTAGCTTATTTACAATTTTGCCACACAATTTTGCCAAGTCGTTATTATAGATAAGTAATAAAAAAAGTATGCAAGAATAACATAGATGTAAAAACAAAATATGATAAACGCCATTCGCACTACTGGCATTTTACGCATGGCGTTTATAGCGATCATTCGCGATGAAATCTCATCTAACAGAAATCTGCTCAGGAGCTTGATTTCAACAGGTGTCAAAGTCATCAAATTGGTACGTGCCACAGGAGAAGAGAACATGTAATGAACATTATATTCATGCACCTATGAAAGAGGTAGATAGTTTTTACTTATACACCTTTGAAAGAGGTAGATGTATTAACACCCGATGAAATTTACATATAATATAATAATAATTCGCGGGTTGAGCGAGCTCGGTGCGGACGTGTTTTTGTGTGTTGTTCCCGATAAGTATGTAGAATTTTGTGTCAAATTGGAGCTAAAGAGGAGGTGCTGGGATGAGTATGTATAATTACCCACATAATTTCGATCACATTTCTTTTGATAATAATTTACTATTAACGTCGATTGATTTATTAATGATAGTATTGATAATATTTAACGTTGAATTATTTCATATTTAATATTGAGTGAATGGTTTGATATTTAATGTTGAATTATTTCATAATTGATTATTTAATGTTAAGTGTTGAATTATTTCATAATTGATTATTTAATATTGAGTGTTGAATTATTTAATATTTAGTTTTGATAATTTAATATTTGATATTGGATACTTGTACTCAACGTTAACGTTAATGTTTGGTACTAATTTAATAAATATTATGATTGTGAATAAACTGTCAATATATGTAAATATATCATAAATGGAAACACACGTCCGTCCGCACAGAGTAATTATTAAGCTCAGAGCAGAGCTCCATGCAACCGCTCAGGTCCCCAAGTTGCAGATAGGGGAACGACTCTTGTAGTCAACTGCCATGGCGACATGGTGGTCCTGGACAAGGAGCGCTGAGATAAGAGTGGTGATGAGTGAATCCGTGGTAAGTTTCACTCTATAAAATGTCACACAACACTATGACGGTCTCAGGTCAGCGGCGAGTAAGTGCCGCCGCTTAACAAAAGCACAACCCGGTTTTCAAAGGTACCGTATCATCTTTGACAGAGAAGGAAACTCTATAATAAATCCCTGGTAGTGGGCAGCAGCTCTGCCAGTATAAGATGTCAAAACATTTACTGCGCTGTAGAAGGAAGTGGGAATCCACTGCAGTATTCTCCCAAGATAACTATGATGTACAAAAATAAAAGTGTGAAGAAGTCTGACTCTCCGGCTGACACCCGGCGCCTTCGAGGTTCCAGGTCTCACGGTGTGAAATTGGCTACTGGCCACATGCATGTGACTCACCAGGCATCATGTGGAAAATATGCGACTGGAGAAACTTTACGGAACAAATCCAAAATAGGTACTTGGAACGTTAGAGGACTCCTGAATCCTGGGAAAACACTGGTTGTTGAGAAAGAGATGTACAGTCATGGGCTAGATATACTCGGAATCTCGGAAACGCACTGGAAGAACAACGGCCATTATAAAACTTCAAATGGAAATACGATATATTTTTCTGGTAACCAAGATTCGTCACATAGCGGTGTCGCGGTGATCTTAGCATCTAAATTAACCAGTGCACTAATTGGCTACAACCCCATAAGCGACAGACTTATACACTTAAAACTCAACACGCATCCGTATAAACTAAACATCCTTCAAATATATGCTCCTACTGCAGATGCCGAAGATATTATAATAAATGCGTTCTATGCTTCACTACTCGATACATTGTCAAATATCTCAAACAAAGAAATGACCATCATTCTTGGTGATTTTAATGCCAAAGTCGGTAATAATAGCAACATTGATAACATAGTAGGTAAATATGGATTGGGTATTCAAAATGACAGAGGAGAGAAACTTATAAGTTTCTGCATTGAAAATAAAATGTCCATTATGAATACTTGGTTTCAACATCATCCTAGGCGATTGTACACTTGGATATCTCCTGGGGATCGTCACCGCAACCAAATCGATTATGTATTAATAAATTCTAGATGGAAATCATCGATACATAACGTCAAAACATATCCAGGTGCAGATTGCGGATCGGACCATAACTTGCTTGTTGCTAAATTTCGACTGAAATTGAAAATGATTAAAAGACATCAAAATAAAGCAATTAAACTCACCAATGATGATGTAATTAATTTTGGCAATGTAATCAGAGAAAAAGATGCAGAATTCCAAATAAATCCTAATGTAGATGTAGAAGAGTCTTGGAAAATTTTTAAAGATCTCATAATTCGGTATGCCAGAAAACATCAAACACCGCAAAATGAACATCGTAAGTCTTTTATCTCTGATTCAACTTGGGTTAAGATAAAAGAACGTAAAAGACTTAAACAAACTGGCATAACATCGACAGAATATCTTGAAAGGTATGCAATATTACATAAAGATATTCAAAGGAGTTGTAGGCGGGATAAAGCTAAATATATAAATGACATATGTGAGGCGATAGAAAAACACGCATTAAAGAATCAGGCAAGGGATATTTTTCACAAAGTAAAAATCGTCACTCAAAAATTTTCACCCAAAACTTGGACAATAGATGATCAATTTGGAAACACGCTTACAGATATTGATGTGATACTCAACCGATGGAAAGAATACTGTTCGGAATTGTACAGTGGTAGTTCGTCGACCTCAATTGTTTCCCTAATTGATGATGTCAGGGAGCCTGACATCTTGACATCTGAAGTTGTAAATGCCATAAAGAAACTGAAATGTAAAAAGTCTCCTGGCAGCGATGGTATACAAGCTGAACTTCTGAAAGAGCTTGGTGAAACTGCGATAAAGGCGCTATGTAATATGTGCAACAAGATCTGGGTAAACGGAGTATGGCCGAAAGATTGGGTCAATTCAATATTCATTCCCTTACACAAGAAAGGATCTACAAAAAAATGCGAGAATTACAGGACCTTAGCCTTAATATCGCACTCTAGTAAAGTATTGCTGTATATAATTAAAGATCGTTTGAGCAGTTACCTTGGATGGCAAATACCGAACGAACAAGCAGGGTTTGTAAAAGGCAAAGGGACGAGGGAACAAATACTGAATATACGTCAACTCATTGAAAAATGTCGGGAGTTTCAAACTCCAGCCGTTCTTTGTTTTATAGACTATAAAAAAGCTTTTGACTTTGTGAACTGGGACTATCTGTGGAAAGTTCTACTGGACATGGGAGTCCCCATGCATCTTGTAAAAATAATACATAACTTGTATAATGATAACAATGCAGTAGTTCGAATCAATTCGCTAAACTCGACAAATTTTCGAGTACAACGTGGAGTAAGGCAAGGGTGTATATTATCTCCAGACCTATTTAATATATATGGAGAGTATATAATGCGTAGAGCACTGGATGGTTGGAAGGGTGGAGTGTCCATTGGTGGAAAAAAACTATCCAATCTTCGGTATGCGGATGACACAACGCTCATAGCTAATAATCATGAAGAAATGGCCGAACTGATCCGTCGTGTTGAGACAGAGAGTAATGTGCTTGGCCTCCAGATAAACCGCCCCAAAACAAAAATTATGATAATTGACCGTCACCAACAGCTGCAAAACAACAAATCAGCTTTAAACGGTATAGATGTGGTTGATAATTTTGTCTATCTGGGGTCACTCATATCTAACAACGGCGGCAGCGAATTGGAAATACGGCGCCGGATTACATTAGCAAAATCAGCAATGTCACAACTAACGAAGATTTGGAAGAATAGAGCCATTACAACTGCTGTCAAAATCCGTCTCGTGAAGAGTCTCGTTTTTTCTGTCTGCCTTTATGGTGTCGAGACGTGGACCATGAAGGCGGCGGATAGACGGAGAATCGATGCCTTCGAGATGTGGTCCTGGAGACGGCTACTGCGCGTGCCTTGGACCGACAAACGCACGAATGTGTCTATTCTTGAAGAATTGAAAATCAAGGATAGATTGTCAACAATATGCCTGAAACGTATATTGCAGTTCTTCGGCCACATTGCACGAAGAGGTGAGGAGAGCCTGGAGCGGTTGGTTGTGGTTGGTAGCGTCGAAGGCAGAAGAGCTAGAGGCAGATCCCCCGCACGCTGGACTGACCAAGTATCTGCAGCGACGGGCGCTTCCACGGTAGCAAGTCTTCGCCTGGCCGAATTTAGAACTGAATGGAGGCAGCTGGTTGACCGCACATCATAGTCACGATCCTCAGTGATGAGGGAACCGACAGCAATAATAATATATTTTATTATTTGTTCTATTTTGATTTAAGACTATTATACTTTATATTGATATAATAATTTGTAAGGATTTTTCTTGTATGTATATTATACGTACACACATACAAAGCAAGATATTCCCAAGAGGTGTTTACCCGTAAAATATCTCAATTTTCGTGTAATTCTGAAACCAGCAGGTGCTTCCGCCTGAAAACTTACATTGAGAACTTTGATCGTTTGCCGCCGCTATCTCCGGCATATTATCCCCTTTATTTAGACGCAAGGAACAAGGAAATTAGCGCCAAATATTGGGCGTGAGCAAGGCTTCGCCCGCTTTCTTCATATTTTAACCCCGCGGTCTATCATACTTCATTTAGTACAATTTCAAGCGCGTTTGTGCGCCAACGTGTTAAATAAATTAGCGCGTACGGACGCGAAAATTCCGCTACGGAAACGGCTAATGTTGAACAATTTTCCGAGAACAAGATCTCTTCCCTCATTCCTCTCTCTTATGACGCGCGTGCTTTGAAAACTTTCAGACGCTAATTCTTCGGTGTGACATCTTCTAATGTGTAATTTTAAAATTTCAAAACACACTTTCAAAAACACGCTAGGTTTAGTATGTATAATTTAAAGTACACGGACCTACTTCCTTCGTGTTTAGAAAATTTTTCCCTTGTTGGACACGTAGTATGTACATATATAAAATTGCATTTTCCTTGATTTTTGCTCGTTTTAAAGTGAAGCTCGATGTATGGTATCTGCAACGGTTTGCAGACACTTTTCGGTGCTTGTTTACACGAATATTGTTCGGTGGCATGCAACAATTTTTACGAGTACGTTAAAAATACCTTATTTTTCTAGTTTTTGTTTCACTGAAATATCTCCTTTCATTTGGTTTACATGAATTGAATGTGTACATACATACGTTTGTATATTAATAAATTATATATGAAGTAGTTTATTCAAGATACATATAATATTATGTATGTATGTAGATAATTCTATCATATATACTGTCACATTCCAGTGATAGTTTATATCTAAAAAGTTGATTAAGATGATAACGATTCAGTCAACATCATTATCAATATTTCTATATATTTATTTCATTTATAATTTTAAAGTTTGGATACAAGTTATAATGAAAGATATTCTTTAAACACTGAATCCTATAAACACTGAATATTACATATATTTTCAAACGCACTTTTAACTATCACTAGTATATATGTACATATGAAGAGCACTTTAATTCGAATTTTAAGTTGGAACGATGAACTTGGAAGACGCGTAGAACTGTTTACTATTTACTGCACTGATTGAACTTGTTTCAATGTTCTGATAAGAAATAGAGGTACTGACTCGTTGAACCGGATGTTATGACTAACTGTCGCATCAAATTTTGGTTTATATAGTCGATTCTTATCGACTTATGACCAATGTCTGGAATTCCTGGCATATTGCAAATATATTATTAAAAATATTTTTATAGGTATTTTACTTCCACGAATAACCATGTGAAGGATAAAATTAGAGTAAGGGAGTTTGAATGATAAGCGAGGTACATATGTCTGTATGTATTTTATATAACAACACATTTATGTATTTAAAAACACTTGGAAAAGGTGGCAAATCCGATGAACCCAAGGATTTTTATAATCTTACAGTAGTACAGAAATACAAATATTGAATAAGATAATGAAAAAAAATCAACAAAGAATACCGAAAAGTTTATTTTTCAAAAGGTTACTAGAATTTACCAATTCATTGGATAGACAAACTAAAATACCTGTCATCGTCCGAAAATAAACTATCTAACTAACAATTAATTTGAATAAATATCTAAATAGGATCCATTTACAAATACCAAAGCCGCCTCGCTTAGAAAAAAAAATTGTTGAAATAATAGATTACATTATCGTAGATGTTATTTTATATTTGAGCCATTATAATTGAAAGTGACATAAGTTCAATTTTTCATAATGTATTGCGTTTAACAATATTTAAAAATACTGATGGCCTGTAATGCGTTTATTTCACTTTTCCGATATTCTGGACATATCAAATCAAAATGAGTGATGAAAGTTTGTAAAATAAACATAAATAAATGGTGTTTTTGGAACTGAAAATTGGACTTCCGCCAATTTAAAATATAGCGGCATATTTATTTAAAAATATAAATCATTTGGATATTATCTAATATATAATTTCGAAAGAGACTTTGAAAGTTCGTATATTTGGTTGGGAGCTTCGGAAACAAAATAAAATTTCCATAACGACAATTCAATTGGTTGAATATTATATTTTTTTCGATTCAAAGAAATTTAATAAAAAAACAAAAGAATATTTACTATTAGATTCGCCATGTTTAAACTGTTTATATAACAAATACTGAGTGAAGCCGGGTAAAACAACTAGTATATTATATATTAATATACTCGTTCAAAATTTTCTAAGTTGAATGCATCATTTTCTTATTTCATCGCGATGTTAAATACGATCGTCTCATGAGTAGGGGAATTTTCATCATTTTCACCATCAAAGGAAAAGCGAGACGAGTTCGCTTCGGATTTCTTCTTGCGTCCGGGCTTTATACATATAGACAAAGTTGGCTTTGGTAATTCAGCCGCGGCTTAACGAGCAGTTGTCTCTTGATCAGCCTCTAAGGGTATTTCCAGTAATAAGATCGTTTGCGTTCTACACTCTCTCTTAACTACAACTAATAATCTAATAGATTTTAATCTTTTTATTCAACTTGACACACTTTTCATGTTCGTTATACGTAGTGATATGTATGTATGAATTATTAAATTATTCGATATGAAAATCTTTGTTTGTTTTCGCTCATCAAAATGGCACTTTCGGAGGTCACGTCCTTCGCGGCTCAGTGCGAAAAGGTCGTTTACGCCAGAGAGTCGATGAAATTTTGCATCAGAGGCGACACAAACCGCGCGGAAAATTTAGAGCTTCTTTGCATTAGAAGAGCCGCCACCGTACAAATGTATGCGAGTCGCTTCCAACGCGCCGGAAAATGGAATTACACCGGAAAATACTCCGAGAACGAAACGGTCCGCCGGCGAAAAGCCCCTGACTAACGGCCGACCCTAACACCCGAATTTACAAATCATATTCGCGCGAACATCCCCTCGAAACAGTCTCCCTACCCTTCGTTTCCGCGCAGACATGTTATTATCGTAAGGATAAATAACGCACGAAACGATATATTGTATTATTTATTTCAATGTGTTTTTTTGCGTATATTATAACACATCGTTAGATTATGATATAATTTCCAATTAAATGAATTATGGACATAATATAATACATTTATGATGAATTCAATAATTTAAAAAAATTAATGGAAAATATTATATATGACTTTAATCGACATACATATGTACATACATACATATGTATATTAAGCCGGAGTGAAAAACGCTAATTTCAGATGGGCTTAGTGGAAAACTTTTATAGTATTAAGGAAACGCTAAATAAAAAAAATCATCGATTTTCAACAATGACACCAATCGATTTGTCTCATAAAAATTTTCAATGAGACAAATTGATTGGTTGTAACCACAAAAAATTGTTTAAAATTGATGATTTTTTTTATTTTGCGTTACCTTGATACGACGCTAGTTTTCCATTGATGAAAATCCAAAACTCACGCTTTTCGCAGCAGCCTAGTGTATTAGCATACACATGTGACAAGAATTTGATGTATGTTTGTAAATATGTATATATATATATATATATGTATATATATACATATATTTCATTTTTACTAAAACTCAAGATCATAAATCACTTTCAGGAGCGGAAAATCAAAAAAAATATTATATTAAATTTTCATAGTTTTTAATCAAAATCAAATTAAATTTTGATTTGATGCAATTTCCTTTGGTGAGTCAAAATTTTAAAACCAATCAATTATTCAACATGCGTTTACTCCCCCGTATTTGTAAATGCCTCCATAAAATACTATGCTTCAATTTTCTCCGTCATTGAAACGACGGACACTTTTAGCGTTTAACTATTTAATCTCCTGTACATTTTGATGTTAATCATAAGCCAGACGATGAATAACTATAAATCCCCACAGTAGACTAAAATTGCCAAAAACGAGCTCGTTAACGACCGCTCGACAAACACGCCACTTTGCTTTCTCATCCCTCAAACGGTATAAAATTTCAAGCTTTACACGAACCGTCTGTTTTATCTCTCAACTAATTACTCTAACGCATAACTTCTCAAACTACACTCTTTGGAGCTTTTCATAACAGAATAAATACAAAATTGAATAAATATAATATAAGATTTTAAATTATTACCTAAGCATATGTACATATGTACATACTACGGGCATTTGATAAATTTATTATTCAAGCTAATTCGGCGAACGAACAATGGATCGAGTTCGAAGGAATTTTAGTTCATTCGATAATATGGCAAAAATTTATACTCATGGTGCTGTTAAATTGTGTTATTTTATATCGGCGATAACGTGAGGTTTTGCCGCAATAATTAACTAACCATATAAACTCCTAGCACTCGTGCGGTTAGTATTGTTGTTGGTTCACGCTAAGCAAAGGAATAATAATTTCACGCTTCTGCGCCTCGCATTTGCCATTTTATTACGTAACAACATTTAATTAAACGGCCAATTGTTTATCATCCTTAGCGAATAATGATTCAAAATTGTCAGTCCGGTTCAGTTGTGAAATTCGGCCGTACATTTTTCCTTCCGGCGAAAACGACGCGTAAACAAGAATATAAATTAAAATGTATTGCGTTCGAATTGAGGGCGCACATTACGTGAGCTAATTTTAAATATTCATTGGAGGAATATTCGAAAAGATGCAAAGATATCCCATAGATGAGCAGCGGGAAAGGGAACGTGGGGGGCGGAAAATAATTTTATTTGTATTTATGTTGCTTAATGGGTCCCCATGGAGCCGGTCGTTATATTCTTTTTAATTAAATGCCCGGTTGTATGCATTACGCAAACGCCCCGGTAGCCCCCAATTAATAAGCACTTGGTACGGCCCTGCGCTCGCCAACGTGTGCCGGAGTTTTCGCAGGGGGTGGAGAGTAACCACCCTTACATCCTTCCCTCTCTGCCGGCACCTTCACGCCGGTCTTCTCCGCCCCCGCCTTCCCTTTTCGACCTCGGCCTGGCAACGTTAATTTTATTCAAAAAGCCATTTTCCCGAATTTTCATGCAAAGAAATTTGAATGAGAAAAGTTGTTTATTCATACTGGGGCCCGAGCAACGGCTCGCCGGCTCACTCCTCTGTTTGCCAAACTTAATTTCCTCTTTGTTGCTTTTCCCTTATTCATAAGCGCGAAAGGGTTAACTGCTGCGGAGTTATTGCACCGTGCTGCACACTGCCACTTGCGAATTTGTGCGATTCGATACTTATGCGCACCCGAATTTAATATCCTGCCCCGTCTGAACGATCGATATACTCCTAGAATAGTTGCTGCTAGTGCATTGTGTGTTATATAAATTCACATGTGTCTCCAATGTGATATTTTATGATATATTCAAACTATATAATTACAATAAAGCACAGCCAATATAATCCATTCTAATAATACATGCGTAAAAACTTTTATTGAATGACAAAATACATCCTTGAGGCTTTAATATAGGCTGAAAAAATTTACATCGAAACGATAAGCATTTCATTGACTAATGCAAAGATTCAATTTCATAAGGTAAACGCTGTTTGAATTATCTTCAAAACACAAAGACACGTTTTTTAATCATGAAAACGTGATCAAGGTTCGATTCTAGATGCAATTAAGTCAAAATTTTAAGGTAAAATTTCTCACGATCATAATTCTTTAAAGCTTTTCTTCTCTGTTTTTAAATTAATTGTTGAAGTTATCATTATTGAAATTTATTTTTGGAAACTTTTTTGGTGTCCATGTAATGTAAATACATTGTAATACTATTTATATATCTATATATAAATAGTATATATATATAAATAGTATATTTATATATCTATGTATATCTATGTATAAAACAAAAAATATTCTGTTCTACAGAAATTCATTTCATCGTTGTCGCCATCTATAAGGCAGGCTTGCGTAAGAAACATCATTGCCATTAACAATAGTTTTATTTATTACGATCATTTTTGAAATTCCATACGTTTTTTTGGATAGTTCCGACGCTACATCTACAATTTTGTAAATCACTGTTTTTACATATTACTATCACGAATAATTCGACGTCAAAAAATATCTGCGTTGATTGTTTTCACAGTTTCGAAGGAATATTTATATCGACATTTGTATTACCAGACTAACTAATTAATATTATTCAACGATATAAATATTATTTCTATACAAGAAATAATCATAGATTTATTTCAAAGACGGCATTCAGAAATACCACTTAAGTACCTACATTATATTATTTATGTTTTTTGTTTAAGGTTTTGAATTATATAATTGATAGTAATTATTAATTAAGATCCTTTTCCAATGTAAATACAAATATGCAATATACTATTAATATATACATATGTATTTAGAACGATACTGCTGCATAATAATCCATTATTTTCTTAGGCAAATTCCGTCCGCTAAACTTTAACTGTATTGAACTATGAGCCCATTGGATCCTCGTGCACAGCCTCGTGTCAGCTGGTTTATACTATCGAATATTAGATATATAGTATACATACATAGATATGCCACCGAGGCTGGTAATCACACCACTACTACTGCCGTAAGCCACACAGTTACACTCCTGTCGGATGTATCCCGGTCCAGCTCAATAGGCACGTATTAAATTTATTGTATTATACGTCCGTCCAACGTACATACGTATAATACATATCCACCCCCAAATACGTACACGTATACATCCTAGCCCATTACCGAGGACTCCCAGCCCACCCTCATTAGGACACGGACAGACGGACGGACACGGCCAGAATGCGACGCGTCAAAGGACCGTCACTGTAATGAAGTAAGTCCGCTCATTTGCGTCTATCGACCAATTACGTTGATTACACATACATTTTATAAAGATCTGTTGATTCGATAATTTTTTCATCGCTACATTTTAAATAGAAAGCGGTGTATATACCTATAGTAAGAAAAACAACAACATATAGCACTATAGCTCTATAGCTATAACGTCGATATTCTATATACATACAATACGTCTCCGAAGTATCAAATTTTGTGTAAGAGTTTCGCCCTACCTCTCAGATGAGTTTTTTGATCGTAATTACGTTGAACGTTACTGTTAAGCAAACTTTTCTTATCTTACACTTAAAAAAAAGCGTACAAAAAAACTCTCCTAGGACCTTGAACCCACTTCGATCCATTTTCGTCTAACGCGTGTAAAGAACCGATTTTTCGGTGAAACTTTTACGATACGCCTCATCCTCTTCGCCTAAAAGTTTATCGAATAAAATATTCATGTAATATCTACAAGATGTGTACGTCAGTACGTACACCTACGGGATTATACTTACGTACGCATCACTGGTGCATTCATCGAATTGCATTAATGCTCGGAATAACCACAGGCGCCCTAATGGCTTGCAGCGAGCATTCATAGTACAGTCCAAATCAAAGAGCAATTTGCAAAACTTCTCCATTAAATTAATTAACAACTGTCGGTAGAATATGAAATAAAGTTTTTCAGTTGAAATCACGAAGCAAGCAAAAAATACATTGAATTTGCGCAATGCTCTCAAATACAAGCTAATTTTTGCCTTTAACAAGAATTGGATGATATAAAAGTTAATTAAAATATTGATCAATATCAATAGAAATAATTATTTTCACTTACTACACATGCCTCAAAGATTCATCCACCTTGGAATGACGGCTCTGCTTAAACCATTTTATTTTATTTTGGACTTATTTTATATTATTCGACGTTTAATACATGATAAAATTATTTTTATAGCTAATAACAATTTTTTTATTTTATTTATTTATTTCTAATCTATGAATCTAGGAAGGCCTAAAAGGTAGCCCCAATGCACCTTCCTGGCCATAAAAATTTGATATAAGTATTATACAAATTATATTCATATCAATTAACACCCACATAGACATTAATGGACAAATTTGTAAATTCATATCAATTTATAAACCATATACAGGAAACAAATTTCATCACAGGCGTGTTTTAATAAGTAGGCGAGTACGCCAAAATATCCTTTGAAATATAAGTCGAATCAATCTCCCCTCTTATACCCAAAATTGTCTTAGAGCCAATTTTTCCTTCGATTTCCTTTGGTTTGGAGTGTGTGGGAAGTGCTAGTGATGTGTTTCCCTTCGCGCCGAATGCGGTCATCATAAATCGAAAAAGGGATCAAAGGACGATATGATTTTAATATGTGATAGGATGTGTTTCGAAATGGGTTAGGGAAGGGGTGGTCGGCAACCTTTGTTCCCGGTGTACCCGAAGTGTTCCTGGCGGCATGGTGAGCAGCATTCCCCTCCGCACCTGACACCGGATATTAATTGAATGGACACATCAAAGACGTTATTGGAATATCTGCGAGGGATTACCTAGTGCGAAATGATATATATGTACATACAAACACACATATAAGTAGATCGTATTGAGAAGCCTAAACTTGCTCACACCAGGTGTGGCCAACCATTGAAGTACACCTGACATTCAACCAAATACGCACTAGGTGTCATCGATGTGCTTTCCAAAAAATCAAATTTGCAAAATTATTATATTATACTAGTGTTGTGCCCATTGAAATTTCAACGAGTGGTTTCGGAAACAAATTGATAGTAATAATTAATTGGAATCGGAACTAAAACAGAAATCGAGAATCGAAACTGAAACAGGGATTGAATCCGGAACTAAAAATGGAGTCCGTATCCGAAACAAAAAGGAATTCAGAACCGGAAGTGAAAAAGGAATCAGGGTCCAGAACTGAAAAAGGAATCGGGATCAGAATCAGGGATCGGAAGCAGAGACAGGAATCCATATCCGAAATTGATGCAAAAGTCGAGATCCGGAATTGAAACAGTGATCGGAATCCGGAACTGAAGCAAAAAATGGAAACTGGAATTGAAGCAAAATTCTGGAGCAGGAACTGAAACAGGAATCCGGATGGAGAATTGATACAAAATTCGGGAACCGCACTTTTTATCGTATGATTCGATAAAAAGCCTAAACTTTGTATCAATTCATTCGTTGAGACTGCCGCGGTGTCGAACCCGTGAACCCGCGAAAACAAATATCCTCTAATAGGTATACCTGAGTTCAGTGAGCTAACCAATAAGCCATCGTCCAATTTTCAATTGGCTTTTTTTTAACATTAATTGAAATTGCTTCCTTCACACCAAATAAAAAGTACGTCTTCTAAATGACACATATAATGTAACCAGGTGTTTCGATATTTATTATTATTCAAATTTGCAAGGTCATTGACCGAAGTTTGTTTATAATTGATTTTATTTATAACACGACCAAATATTATATTTTTGTTCACCTCTCGACTAAAACCATTTTCACGAATGTATTCATATTCGAGTAAGTACATATAATTTTACCTAGCAAGGTTTTTAACTTTTTGTTAATATTAAGTTATTATATTTTAACGATATTTGAAAAAAAGAGGATAGCGCATCGAACACACAACCTGTGTCGTTCGTGTATCAATTATTTTCGGAAATCCCCCGTTGAAACCAACGGACACAAAACTAGTATAATATAATAGTAACAAGAAAATTTTAATTATTGAGTCGAATGTGTGTTTTGGTGCGAAATTCCGTCGAAAATGTTGAACACGCCGAAGTTGAACTGTATCCGGAAACCCTTCGGATGCAATTCCAATACGGAGACTAATCCTTCAGCTTGGACGATGATTAATGGGAAACTCTCCGGTAATGCTTGTTATCGGCCTGGCGATTGAATCATCAGCTTCACGTCACCGTGTTTAGTTTAATTAATGCGTGAATTTACTCTAAATTTAAATTATTACCATTTTATTATGTCAATATATGAGCCGTTATATTTGAAATTCACGGAAGTCCAATTTTCAGTTTCAAAAAAACTATTTGAATTACTCGGTTTGAATTAATTCACAAATTGTTATCACTTATTTTAATTCGATGTGTCCAGAATCTCGGAAAAGAATAATAAACGTAAAACAGGCCACAAGTATTTTTAAATATTATTAAACCAAAATCATTATATTTCGTGTTTCGTGAGATATTTTTCGAAATGAATAAAAGTGGATTTATGCCACTTTCAAATATAACGGCTTATATACTGAGTTATTAGAAGGAATATTTGATACTTACATAAGTATGATATTTTTATAACTTTATACAAAATTTTACAATTAAAGAAGTTTAGAAATTCGTAGTACAACTTTCTAATTATTCATACAAGTTATAGAAATTGCATTTAAATCTCATCATATTAGTATGAAGTCATATACATACATATGGGGAAATTAAAAAAAAAACGATGTTTAGAAGAGTACTTGAGAGACAACTTTTGATGGTGGAAAATTTTTATATGATACCTTTTCAAACTTCAATACATAAATTGATTCAAACGTACCAAGAACTCAAGAGTAATCCTTTAAATTTTAGTTTTGTTGATTTGTTTTAGTACAAATGGTATAAAATTTAGAATACAAAATCTCTCAATTCTTACCAAACAAACAAAATCATTTACCATAAAGTTAATAATATATGCAAACATTTATAAGTAGCTACTACCCGTTCGAATAGCATATCATAGTCATTGAACCATGGCAATCGTTCAAATTTAGTTAAAATTAATCAAATTCCACTATAAAGCTAAAACTTACCTTTCAGGGCTACTTATGTATTTTAAGATAATACTTAAAATACAATAGTATGTAGATCAGTAACTATTAAACTATTAAAATACAGTAACTATTTTTTATGTTATGGATGTATTTATGTTTATGTTCAAATGTATTTTTTTATGTATAATTGATGAGTATATTATTTTCGTTATGTATTAATTTATGTTTAATTGTTATTTTGTTTTTTTTTGTGTTATATTTTTTGACCATTGTGGCGCTTTAGGAATTCCTGTTATGCCACAATGGTCTGTTTAGAATAAAATAAATAAATGAATAAAATGGACTTCAGATACAATAAAAATCATTTTAAAATATATTTTTTTTAGTAATAAATAATTTAAGATTAAATCACGTTTGTTCATCAGTTGAACAAGATTAATTCAATGGTTCATATGACAGTGTGCAATAAATATGTATATCGATCTCCAAATCGATATTGGGAATTAATCAGTACCGCATCGATAGTTTCGCTTTAAATGGAATCGAAGCGTGATGATGATCGTGACCGTCGCACACACACGGAAATATCAAAACGTATGCGGGGTACATAGCGTGCCAGTTATGTGCAATTCGGTCGTTTGATACGTCGCTGTGCACTATCATTTGCATATTGCAGCAAATATGCCAGTCAACCTGTCGACGATACGAATCGCCTCTCGTGTGTAGGCCCTTTGGTGTTTGTGTCTACCTCCAATACAGCCCCATGCAAACACAATTTGATACCTTATTATTAGTTACCCACAAAATTTTAAATGTGATTTTCCGAAAAATGTTCAAATATCAAAAAGGGTTCTAGTTCACTGACGTCGTTCAAACGTATGAATTCATATGTATGTATGTACATACATATGTACATGTACATTGGCTTACGTTATCAACGGAATCGATGTCGACGTCATTTCAAGGTACGTATATGGGAAATAATTGAGTTACGTTCGTCTGGTCGGCTATTAATTGGCTCATGAGATCCAATTATAATATTGCGGATTTGATTTTGGCGGATGCATCGCCCCTGACAGACGGACAGACGACCGAATCGTACGGCACTATTTGTGCAACAATTGCATTGAAGGATTTAGTGCGGTGTTCCGCACTCTCTGTGACGGAAATATAATATTATCGATCTGCAATGGATTTCAAATCGGCCTTTGCATAATGTATTTCGTATAATATGAATATAATAAATAAACCTTAAAGGTACATGATGTATATTTTTCAATTTTGGTATTGAATTTTTAAGTAAATTTGCGAAAGTCTCGTTGTATTCACTTAATTTCGTAATGTTTCAAAAGCCTTTTGATGTTGTTTACCGCACAATAAAAAAGTAATAAAGGCAACCAACAAATTATTAAATATTTGCACAGCATAATTTTCCTTTCGAGTTTTTCCACGCCTCAATAAACATAAACAAATTTTTACCAGAAATGCTTGCGTACATTTTTTTTTCAACTTCAATCATTCGAATAAGCGTTATACATATTTATGTACTGATATACTGATATATGTATGTACATTTTGTATAGTTACCCTATAATAAGTAAGGTTTTTTTTAATACTTAATTAAAATACATATTATATATGACAATATGTACTTTTAACTTGTACAAAATAATTATAACATATTAATTCGAGTAATTTTCGACTCCTCTATCATTGTTAAAATTTTCATTGCTATATGTTCAGCTCTTCCATATTTCCAAAAACTTTTTAAATAGCTTGGTAAATAAAAGTTTGTGCTTGTCATAGCGACAATGTGCATTGTGGATGTTGTCAACTCATAGTTTTAGCAATTTCAAAAATCCCTACAACAAGCCACTAGTTATATAATTCACCTGCATAACTGATAGAATTTCATTAGATAATGGAATGGTAGAAGAAGTAAGTAATTATTTTTATTTAGGAGAAATAATAGACATATCCGGTAGTCAATCAAAGGAAATGAAGACACGTATTAATTTCGGATGGACTGCATTTGGGTGAATGAACGCCGTTTTTAATTCAGAAGTGCCATTTTGATTTTACAAAAAGATCTTTGATCAATGTGTTTTGTCAGTGACGTATTGGGAGCTCTATGCTCAGCACATCGAGGAGAAATAGTAAACGGAATACGTTGGTGAGAAGTGGAGAGATTTAAATGGCAATGGGCGGGTCACGTAGCTAGAATAATGGAAAAAAAAGTGCTAGAATGGTACCCGAGAGAATGTAAAAGGGTGAAAGGAAAGCCGCAAAGAATATGGGTAGATGAAATTAGAAAAATATGTCGGGTGAGGTAGATAATAGTTGCACAAACCAGAGACGAATGAAAGCTTGTTGGAGAGATCCTTTCAGCAGCAAAGCATAATTAGAAATTATTTCCGATTTTAACCAGCTACATTTGTACATAAATATTCAAAAAATATTTAAATCTGGCATCTCTCAATCATTGTTACAATCCTCTAACAGCGTCATTACATTTATTACACTACATAAAACTGGTGCCTTACTCAACAATATGTATACAAATAATAATAACGGTGTAGCAAAACAATAGAAAAAATTGTCGAACTGCAAATAAGTAAGTGGTATGAGGGAGGAAGAACAAGTTTTAAGTTTGGTTCCCATTAACGTGAGCATTTTTGGATGGGCGGGTCTCTTAATCCAGGCGAATCTTCCCGTGGGGCGTCCAGGGTGCTTTACAACCCGTGCCACACTAGGAACGCAAACGTAATCGCTATTCCAGTCGCATTCGTGAACTTATTGCACAATTGAGGTAATCCCCCGTAATGCCACCCCATCGACCCTCTCGCCCCCCCTATCTCCGAAAATCCACCCCACCCGTAGCCTCCCTTTCGTCCCGTTAAAGCTGAACCTTAATCGTCCTTTAAATTTCGCTGGGCATTCGCAGACGCCGGATAAACTTTACTGCAGACGCGACGCCCCTGGCGAGAAGTATGAAAAAGTCTACTTTGTACGCTCTCAATTAATTAAATTAAATATGCATGTATTCAAAGGTTGTCCGCCATCGTCAACATACACCGAAATGCTTCTACTGTAATACGATCGTTCGCTTTGAATGCATCAAAAATTCAAAACGATGTGAGGTTTTGAATAACGTCAGGGGGTTGGATGTATATAAAAACAGTTTATTAAATGCATGAGTTTTTTTCAATTTGATTGATGTTTTTTCACATTGTTATTTGATTTATTACCTGAATTAGGAACCCAACACTATGAAAAATTAGTATGGAAGGGCATTACTGAAATTACATTTTATGTACAATTAATTCAAATGACATTTTATGTGCTGCCATATTTTATTACATGATGTCAATAAGAAGGCACATACATATGATACGTTTGATAAAAATATATAATTTTTTTTTTAATGATTTCTATTTTAGATTTAATTTAATTAAATTTAATCTACATATTTGAGATAAATTGACTTTTTATTATTATTATATATTATTCCAATTATTGCAATCCCCATCATCCATATAAATAATATTATTTATCTATATATGGATGATCGGGATTGAACTGTTCTCCCTATCGTCTGGATTAAAAAGTCATTATTGTAATTAATAATATATGTATTAATTAATGTTTTAACAATACAAAAACATTTCGTACTTTTGGAAATATGCAATTGAAAAAAAATAAAATTTCGGGATTTTTTAAATTTTGAAATTCAAAGAAGTTTTTGATGAATTTAATCAAATCTCATAATTTCAATTTGAATTAATAGATTTATATCATTTGATGACATTTTAGTATTAATTTGGCAAATAAAGTCCGAATTTAAATAAATGAAATGAAATTTTCTCAATATTCATATTATATAATACTAGCTCTTTTACCCAGATTCGCTCAGTATTTTTAATATAAACAGCTTAAACGTGGTGAATCTAATAGTAAATTTTCATTTGTTTTTTTTATTAAATTAATTTGAATCGAAAAAAAAATCGAATCGTCGTCATATTCCCAACCAACAATACTTACAAAGTCATACAAAGTCTCTTTCGAAATTATATTTTATTTATATTTTTAATACACAAGTATACCTGTGTCTTCACAGGTCACCCCAATATGACACTGTGGCCAGAAAATATATTAGATTAGATAATATATTAGATATTACAAGCTGCCAACAGGTGTTTTCTTGTATAAATGTATATATAAGAGTATGTAGGTATACATATATATTATTATTAAATTGAATATGTATATTTCCCGCTATATAAATCTACAATTTTCAATCTAGAACCACCATAGAAAGAATCAAGTAACTCTAATACAAAAAATTCTGAATTTTTTTTCAGCTTTTAAACACCCGAACAATGCCATTAGTTAATTTATAAATAAAACGGTTTTATAAAAAAAATATTGCCAGACATCCATCTGCATATACATTTATATGTATTTACATATATGTATGTATATTACATATATGTATATATATGTATGTGGTTGGCCGGTAATCTGATTAAAATAGCACACCTCTCATATTCCACTCTCGCTCTCAGTAATAAAACGTAATTTAATTCGACAAAGCTAAAGGGAAAAGGATTTTCCTAACACAAAATGGTTTTTCCTAATGCGGAATTTACCCGTACGAATTGAAAGTTTTTCTATGAAAATGATAATGGCGGAAGCTGCTGCAGCGGCCAGCCACTTCCGACGGCCGATTACGCCGTCCGACCGGAAGTCGCCGGTGTTGGAATGGAGATCGGATCCTGTCGGAGGAAACGGTAGGAAACGTACACCCACCCTTTAATCCCACAATTGCCACACCAAAAGAATCCATCCCAAAGAAAACACAGTAAACACAACGAATTGTATACTTTGTTTAGTACAAAGTATACATATATTTAAAATTAAAAAAACTATACGTATTAAATGTAAAATAAAGCGTATACGTGCAAGTAAGTATTTTATCGTCGAATGGTGTAAGTTTCTTTCGTGCAAGAACGTAATTGCGCCAAGATAAAACCTAGACGTATGGAAGTCGTTACTGCACTCTATTCAATTCTGATCTCAAGACTGAGATCAAACCGCCAGACAAGAACGTACCATCCCATTTAAAGTTGAACCGTTTCCCGTGCTAAATTTTAAATATTTTCACAGTATATAAACGAGGGATTCAGGCGCTCCTCCGCGTGCTGGTTTATAAAGTCTCTCGCCATGGTACGGAGAGGATCCCATGGGAAAATATTGTTTTTTGAAAACGTGAGCAATTGACCCGAACGCCGGTGTTTGCGCAGCGAGTGTGGTGATCTCTTGGCGACTATTTGCCCATGAAACGAGTTGCTCTCAAAGACTGTGTCCCGTTCTATGTATTTGTTGACACACACGATGGCCACTGTTGGTTCAAAACACTTGTTTTAATCGTTTATTCACGCGCCACGATGACAGAACACCTTTCAACTTAACCTAGCTAGCTATTTTATATTTACTCATGTATGCACATGTTCATATATCTACATATAACCAACAACACTGAGATTTTAAAACTCATTTCATTTCATTTTCATTTTTATATATTATATACTATATTTTATATATGCATTTGGTTAGCTCATATATAAAATTTTACAATTATCAATCTATGTACTACATAGCTAAGTTGTTTTTATAAAGCTTTTAAGTTTCACTAGAAGTTTGTTTCACAAGCTTTTTGCTAGTTTCGCTAGAAGCTTGTAGGTGGATCGAAATTTGTGATGTAATTTTGGACCATTTACACACTTCCAATCGATTTTAAACTTTTCAGACATACGGTGGCTCACTAATAATACAATAGGAATGTTAGAGGAATTCGATGAAATGACATTTGGTCTGACGACATTCGCACCACGCATACACAACTTCACATGTTACATATAGATGTACATAGTTGAATAGTTGTTAGTTTTAGTAACATTTTTTCACACTATCTTATATAAAATTTAAATTAGAAGCTTTCACACTTTCTCATATATATTCTCACTACACTAATAGATTATTATAAGTCCAGTAATTTAAGAACAGACATGAGGAAGTCGAAGATTTTATTTTCCTAGATGGTTTGATCTCAATAGAATCATAAATCCGTAGAAAAATAGCACCGGTGAAAACAGCGATGATCAATCTGACAAAAATATGGAAAAAGCGATCTATAATGAAAATTGCACTGTATGGAGTCGAGACACGGAAGCTAAAAAAGAGAGAAAGAGCCTTCGAAATGTGGTGTTGGTGGCGGATGGTACGCTTTTTATAGACCACAAGACGCACGAACATCTCCATCCTCAAAGAGCTGGAGTTTCACAGAAACTCTCCACAAAATTTATAAAAGGATTATTTCCTACTTTGGCCATGCTAGGAAAAATGTGAAAAATGTGAGTCTAGAGAAATCATGCCAAATTAAATAACTGGCGGGATCATCCCAAAATACTGCTTTCAAATTGGCAGAGGAACGAGAGGAGTGGATGCAGATCATGCACCATATTCTAGATGATGCAAATGACCACGACGACCTAAGCATTGAGAAAACATCAAAAAAGTTTAATAGATTATTTATCTAAACTTTAACAATTGTTTCCAAATAAAAAAATTATTTGGATTGTATGATCAACAATATATTGCTAATATACCAGCAATCAACGAGATAATGAAATTGTTCATTTTCAGTAGAGATTTGAACCCACAACTCCTCAACTGGTAAACAATTGTTTAGCCAGTAAACTACGCTGTGGCTTTTAATCAAAATGGGCTTAATTAAAATGTACTTTACTCACAAATATCTCTAAACCAATATATTCTAAAAATTAAAAATTTAGCCAATGATATATTTTTTTAAATAAACTCAATGAATTTTTCTATTTTTGGAATGTATTTTTAGTCATATTGAAATTCGATTTTTAAAAAAATTGGATCTACATATGTATGTATATTAAAAACAATACTTTGAGGTATCCAGCCAAGAATTTTCCGAATTCGACTGCTTACTTGGCTGCACGTAGCTGCGGCTTTTGGCAATATCTTACAACAAATGGGTTCGGTCAGTGCAATTGGTGCACGTCGACCACTGCGCGCAGGGTGGTCGCCGAGGTGAATAGTGTTCCCAATTATTCCCCGGTCAACCGAGAGATGCAGCCGGAATTATACACCCTGTATACTGCGCCGTATATCTCGCATGTATTCGTGTAATCGAGATTGCGTAACACCACAGCGATAATACACACACACCTAGTATGGCCACTGTTATAATATAATTAAGTCGATTAATTATCATTATTACTACTATACATTCATAGAAAGCGAAATACATACATACATAAATACATATGTTTGTACAAACAACTATTGCTAAAAAGAATTAGTAAACTAGGAGTAATTACAAATATCGTTTTAGATTGGTTTAAGTGTTATTTCTATGGGTCTACCTCACGGGCCCGAAAGTGAAACGCCCGAAAACGCAAATATCGGAAGGCAAAGATCGAAAATCGAAAGATCTTAACTCGAAAGATAAAAAAAGGGTGCATGGTAAACGGTACATACTCACTTAATTTGCGCGAGCAGGATACAACAGGAACAAGAGGCACAGGCTTTTCCTCCCGTATTCTGCGCGCGCACATTAATACGGGAGGAAAAGCCTGTTCCTTTTGTTCCTGTTGTATCCTGCTCGCGCAAATTTAGTGCGTATGTATGTGAGAATACACCGTTTACCATGCACTCTTTTTTTTTTGATCTTTCGACTTAAGATATTTCGATTTTCGATCTTTGCGTTTTCGGGCGTTTCACATTCGAGCTCGTGACGGAGACCGGTTTTTACAAACAACTATTGCTAAAAAAAATAAGTAAACTAGGAGTAATTACAAATATCGTTTTAGATTGGTTTAAGTGTAATTTTTGTAATAGAAAGCGGAGGGTTAAATTAGAAAACAAACATGTGAAATTGATATACTCCAGGGTGTGCCACAAGGATCAAAATAAGGACCTATACTTTTTATACTACATATATATATATATATATATATATATATATATATATATATATATATATATATATATATATATATATATATATATATATATATATATATATATATATATATATATATATATATATATATATATATAATATATATATATATATATATATAAAAATAGTTAATAAGTTTAAAATTAATCATTTTTTCGATGATACATTAGTATATATCATAGGCAGAGGGGACTCGTGACTTTAAAAACAAGTAGGATACGAGGAGGCTACAGCCACCCTCCCCCCCTCCCCACCTTTATATTCTATTTTTTCAAAAAACATATAAACTTGATATATTTTTAGTAACATTTAATGCAAGTTAGATTACTTTTTTTAACAAATCATCGGCTTCATTCATTGTGTTAAAACAAAAATGTGATTTATAAAATATATTTAATTATAAAAATGAAAGAATTGACATATTGACGGTGTCGTTTAGTTTCCAAACCTTAAGTACAGTAAACAGTAAGCCACGACGAAGCTCACTTTTTACAAATGTCAGCCAGAATCGAATTTTTTTTAGCTGCTGGTAAGATCTTTGGGTGGTTATTAAATCCAGATCTACCGTCTCCTGTCAGACTGTTGCGCGACCAGATAAAATGTATGCAGTTGCATGGAGCATGCCATACCGGGAAACTCGCTAATTTCCTAAGCTATAAAATTACTCATTTTCAGTTTCCGGCGTTCAGTCTGGTCACATTGATTTTATTGCTTGGGTAATCGGCACGATCCCTCAAAATGTATAGTGGTGTATTCAGGGCTTCAAACACTCGGTGATTTGGTTGCTAGCACCTACATTTTGGAAAAACTATGAACACGTGTGACTGTATCGTCACATATTGAAAACTTTTGGTTGAGTGATCCACGAGTGACTACGAGCAACTACGCTTGGACTTCAAAGTCACTGACAAAGTTCCTCGCATGTCACCCGGTGTGTCCCGGCTCTTAGAGTTTGTCTTTTTATTTAGTTTAATTGTTGTGACGATTCCAATGAAATTTCCATGCCCCTTTCGAAACTTTGATTACTCCAAATTTGCTAATTATTACAAGGATACATATGCCTGTGGTTTGTAATTAATATCTTATTACCTATGTACATTGTATAATGTATGTATGTATATATGCTAGTTAGCTAAATTGTCGATTAGGGTGACCTGTCACGGCACTGAAATATCCGAAAAAAAAAGTAATTGTCGATCACTGGCTGCTTGATTACACTGTTCGACAAATGACGACTTTTTTTTAGTTCAGAGACGAAATATGACTTTTCTTATAGATATATGCCCAGTGAATACGAATCTGGTAATAAAAAATGTTGATTTGCTCGTCATTCGGAGATATATGTGTTTTTTAAATCGCGCGATTTTTCTATATCTTGGTGTTGTTAGGCCGATGTCTCAAAACATGTCAATTTCCTGTTCAAAATGAATATTGGAATCTATAGTCGGATATTTTATCTTTCATTTGTAGTACTTCAGCTTTCAAATCTCTCTAAGTAGTCGTCCAGTTTAAATCAAAAGTCAAAAGTACGTATTTTCACTTGGGATTTCTTTCCCACTGTTAATACTATTTTATATTGAGATATACATTCATTTTTTCATAGATTTATTTTCTCCATTACATAGTGAATAAAAAAGCTTGTTTTTTCGATTTACATGCAGTTAGCCATTTTGACGAATTATAATAATCTGTCTTGAAGTGAGGAGTATAATTTTTCATTTTTGAGCTATCAAAAATATTCTAAGTAGCCTAACTTATTAGTAACATCTTGTTTGTCTTCAAAAGTTAATATTCTGAATGATTTGTTTAACGTTAATTGTTTCCACGAGCTCTGCGCTGATTTGTTCTGAGCCAAGTCCCCTTGCCATATTTGTATTCAGAAGTGTAAATATGTGTTATTGTGACAAAAAAAATCTGAATGATATTTGATAGACACAAATCTTGAAGAGACGAGTAAATTAAAAAATGCTTTGTCTTCGACTACACACCCATACATGTATGTATGTATGTATAACCTAGTACCGCGAATGTAATAAAATTGAGATAGCAAGACCGTGCAAGTAAACCATACCATAACAATTATTAAATCATTAACACCACCTTAGGGCTGATTCCAGTTTCCAAACTTCGCTAATTCAAATGAACAATATCAATATGGACAACGATTTTAATTTATTGAATTCAAATATACATAGGTTAAAGATTTAAAAAGGGACAAACCTTATCTCTCTCTACATAGTTCAATGATGGCACGCAACTGGTATGTATTTATGTAAGCACATACATATGTACATATAATGTTATTGTAATGCGGGAAATAATCTCGGATTTATATCGACTTACAGGCTACCACTTATATGCAGCCTCGGCAAAATACTAATGAAATTCAAGCAGGTCTATTACGTTTCGATGACTTTCAACAATGTGAAATTGAATGCTTATTTAAGACCCGAAATTTCTCCCCCCAAACGTGCATAAAACCGTTCGTACAAAAACAGCCGCATAATTTCCCGACACTTGTGTTCAAGATTTGAATAGCCACGCACACGCGCACAAAATCTTCGAACGTTTATCCGGAAAATGGGAAAAAAAATCCTCGCCCATAAAAACTCCGTATAACAAAAGCCGAATTCGTTTTAACGAGGCGTGCTCTCGGCGATTCTCTATTTATTTATTTTTTTCATCGAAGCGATTTTATTGCAGCGTAAAATTATGACGAGAGGCCAACAACACCTTCATAAAGCAGTGGATATTTCCGCCCTTTTAATGGGAAGGGAGAGAGGTGAACGTAGGGCGAGGCAGGTGTTGTCAATAGCGGGCCCACGGGACCGCTGACAATGGAGGCCTGCTGCTATAAATTAACGGGTGATTTAGTGCGACCCCGCAGACAACCAAACAAATAGCCCTGGGATACGTAGAGCACAGCTCGCCCACACTATGTCGCACACGGTGCGCCTAATTAACCAATTACCGACAAAAATCTATCAAGAATGGTCCATATATATGTACATATGTACATACCTACATATGTACTTTTATATGTATGAGTGCGATGGGTTCCCAAATGTGCCTAGTAATTTTATCCGTGATTTTCCTGTGGATTGCTATCGAATTCTGGTTTAATTGCATGTACTCAAATCTCCCAAAGGGTCAAACGATTTAAATACCTGGGTACTTGGTTGAATGAATAAATGAACGTTCATCAAACTTAAAACGACGCTTACAAACAAGCATCTCAATCTACGTTTGAGATTTGCGAAGATCTACGTCTAGTCAGTGCTACTACATATATGGATGCGAAACGTGGACTCTGAAGACCAGGATGATCAGCCACATGAAAGCTTTTGAGATGTGGGTCTACAGGCTGAAGATCCCATAGACCAAAAAAGTCACCAATGAAGCTGTCACCAATGATAGGGAACTGTAGGGAACTTGTTTCTGTCATTAAGCGAAGAAAAGCCGAGTACCTCGGACGTATGATACGGGGTCGAAAACATGAATTTATCCGTTTGATAACCATAAAGAAGATGTTTTGGCTTCGAAATATGCGCATCTGGACCGATATGAGCGCCGAAGACTGTTCTAAATCACTGAAGACCGATACGGATATCTTCAAATAATCGGCAAGGTGGTCGGCAACGTCCGGATTCGAACAAGACATTAAGAAGAAGAAGAAAATCTCCTCTTACATCAGCTCTGCATGCATGTTTTTACATATGTATGTACCCAGTTGCTTGATTTTCTATTTTAATGTTCTATTTGGAAGAGAGATAATTGATCTATAAAACATAATTCATTTGTTATCTAATTTCATAACAATTTATTTATTTTTCACATCAAAACAACATCAGAGATGACACAGATTAGTGCCGACTTCCTTACATTCATTCATCTACATATTACTATTCACTGTGTATATGTATGTATATGTAACAGCCACAGTGTATTCACCCCAGTTAATCTATCATCTATCCCAAGTAGTTATTTTATATGGCAGAATAGCTTTACAATGACTTTACCAAGAGATAATCCGCTGAACATATAAAGAAACGATAAATGCTCATTATATGACATTTCCTCATTGTATTCCACTTATTTTATCCACTTTTCGAATATGATTACCTAGGCTTTCAATGTGACTCAATTATGATGTATTTTATTCACAGTACTGATTGTCGTGAAAACATTACTTCATAAAGTCACAATTCTGTTTAAAACCCATTCTTAGGGTTGTCGTAGTAAGAAACTCTTTTCTATAATTCATAGAAGTAAGTAATATTAAAGCATTGTTGAATCCCAAACCGTTCTATAAAAAATCTGAACTGTCAAAGTATACAATTACTGGTGAGTAACGGTGAAGCTTTAATTTCGCCTGTATAAATATATAAGTACTTGTTAAATTTTATTATAAAATGAATTATTTAAAGCGCCACATAAAATATATTACAATTGGCAATACACTTTTATGGTAACATATGTATGTATATGTACTGTGTCATACATGTATGTTATTTATGCTTTTTTTATGATCATTTAATCTCTGAAGCTACTCTTTTGTTGAGAAATGATAGCTTCATTTCATAAAATTCTTAGAATTTAAATCATTTTTTTCCATATGTATCACTTATTATCTCTTCTAAACTACGCTCATCCACCTAGCTTCAGATTTTTTTTCTAGAATATCTTCCAGAATCTTTTTAATTCTTTTTAAAATTTCTATATTAAACGTAATTGTGGCCTACTTTACTTTCTTCTGCTTCCTATTGCGTAAAATTTATTTCCAAATTACAATTCTTCATCGTTAAACATTTACATCTTCTAGGTTTTTTAGTTTAAGGTTAAGGTCAACATCTACAACTAATTTTAATATTTTATGTTGACAATTTATGCGATACATATAAATATTTAAAAAAAAATACAGTTTTCATCGACACTTTTGTTTATCTCCGTTTCTTTGCGATTTTATTCCTGTCTTTCTATTAAGTATTTATATAGATTTTATCCTGTCTTTTTATTCCTTTCTTTCTATTAAGCATCAAAGTGGTCATTATTAAGTGTGTGGTTCTCAAAACATTTTGAAAGAATTTATTTTATGGGGGACGATTAAAACATTTGTTTTAAAGATGCAACTATGAAGACTAAAAATTTAGTTTTCATCATATTCATACATTTGAATAGTGAAATTTAAATTCTATATTTAATTTAAATTTCAATACGCCCTTTTTAAACTGTTCTTGGATAGAAATAGCAGATACATACATACATATGAACATACTTATAAATATGTTCATATGTACATACATATTAACTTGAATTTGAAATGTCTACTACTTTCATTCAAGATTTACATATCTATGGGCTGCACTCTAACTAAAATACTCATATAAGTATTAATATGTAGATATTTCGAATGCACCGCACGGGTATGGCTTTTCCCATGACGGCATGCATCCGATGCAATTATTTGCAGCAGATCGAATTGGTCGAACGACTGGCATCAGTAACCGAAGTAACCGCTCAGAGGAGCAGACTTCTTGTGCGAAACTCTTCGAGTGTGACGAGCGATGTTCCTTCGACATACAATAGCATAACGTTCATGCTTCAAAACGTTTCGAATCCCTATTTGTCATTGTGATATTCGCCAATGGAAATCATTGTACGGAAATTTAATCGGATGACGATATGGAAAATGCCCGCAATTTTATTAATGGTCAAATGCATGTGCTACATCCTAGTAGGTGCAATTGAAATTTTTTATAAATTAAATTATAACTGGTAAAAAGAGAGTAAATTAAATTCTAGAAATTCAAATTAAATATTATAGCCATCAACCTTAATAAAAAATAAACTTCTATTAGGTCCTGTAATACCAATCAACAAAAAAAAATATCATGCATATCTATGTATGTATCTACATATGTATGTTTATATACATACATACATATGTCTATAGATAGATTTTTTATAATGGACATTTTTTTTTAAATAATTGACAGTGAGAGAAGAAATTAAACTATTTCTTTCCAAAACGAGAATTCCATAAATTCCCAAATACTATTGTACAAATGTACAATATATCTATGTATATTATAAGTAAAATATAACATGAGTTCGGAAAAAACAATTTTCACTATTTTGTCGTTTGTAAATTTCTTTTAACTATGTACAGAATGATTATATCACTATAAACAAAGTAATATACAAGCACAAAATTGACAAATAATCATAATGACCTCTTACAATCAAACATTTTAACACTTGCCTTACTATGCTAAAAAAAATCCGCTAGCCACTATGCTGGACTCCAAGTGTCCATCTAAAAAATGTGTTTTAAGTTAAAATGCGAAATCAGCGAGGCTAATCATTTTATATCGTATTAAACGTTGAATAATATAAAATGAGTGCAGGAAATTAAAAAAATGACGGGTGAAACAGAGTCGTCATTCCAAGGCAAATATCATTCTCATACTGACCGTTGAATCCCATACGCGGCGCATACTGAATTTTTTTATTTATTTAAACGGTCAAAAGATTACTATTTTACAAAAATAAAAGAAAAAATGCAATACAAATAAAGTTAGTATTAAAATATAAGAATAAAAGAAAGACAAAAAATAAACTACTTGTTAAAAAATCTCGAGTTCGAATTTTCGCATGATCACAAAACTTCATCTATTGTTACTACGTACATACATAGATAAAGTAAAAATATTTGCTTAATTCTACGTACATAGATAAATAAACTTACATCTACTGACATTAAATAAATCAAACATATACAGCTCATTACCCAGTCTGTGCAATCTTTACATGACTGAGTTCGATGAATAATTCTCCCTATTTCACGCATCTGTGAGGTATACATATATTCTAAGGGGTTTCCCGCTAAAATAATTATTTATGTTGATACTGGTCAATTTTTTCGAATCATAGAGGTTTTGAATACATTAAAATATATGAAGACCCTGAATTTAGTATGCTTGGAGAAGTCAAATAAAATGTAAGTCCTGGTCACTCGCTATCCATCACAGTGCGGCAAGTGTTAACCATTTCTAGCCGGATATATGTAAATAGATCATAGATTTTTTTAATTTATTTAAAATAATATATTTAAATTAAACTATGCATATAAGTACATAAATATGTATTCAGGAACATATTATTTTATTTGTATTTTTGAACAAAGTATTTTATTGGGTGTCAAATTTATAATTAAAGTTGATATTTTTATGTGTGTATGTATATTAAAAAAAAATCTTATAGCATTATTTAATACGTGTCCTTGTATGTGTATTGGTTATTTAATTGAATTCAGTTTGTATTATATTTGAAGCGCCTTCAATCCCGAAATCCAGCGAATAAGTCTCGCGATCGTGACCGTGAAAGCCTACCACGTCCGTCGAAAATATCTGTTTTTGCATTACATCCCTTCAGGGGGCATAAAGTATGCTAATACCGACGAAACATATTTTCACCGAATCCCTTTGCATACAAAAGCAACCGCGGAGAACACTTGATTCCATCTGCACAGATAAAAGTGGAACTCGGTTTATCTGAGCGAAGAAGACGCTGCGAAGCTTCAGCCCTTGCATTCTCACCAACCCCCATCCCTTTCTACCACAAACGCCCCCTCTCCAGTCCGGTGTTGTTTTATCATCTCCGTTTTCTTTGCATTTTTTTTCCTTTTATTATTTTCTATCCTTCAACCTCTCTTCCCTTTTTATACGCTTCTCCTTCAGCCGAGACTCCGCGATTATTATTATGACGAAAAATGATTTTATCTTGAGAAAAAACGAATGATGAATAAGGCAGATCGCTTATAAATGCAAGGGAATTCTCTTCCGGATCAATTTTGCAATAGGATTAAAGTAAAAATTTACATAAGAAATTGAAATTTTAAAACACACACTTTTATACAGGTAGGTACGCTCATTTTATGTGAGCAAACTTTGCCGGACAATCGTTGAGAATTCCATTTCATTTTTCAATGAAAGGAAAATTTCGCTTTCTCACTTTTCGTGTAATTTCAATATGAAAAGACGACAGGTTCACCCAGACGGAACTCTTTCTTGCCGGTGAACTTTTTTCGTTTCGAATTACAAACGCTATGAATCACTTTTTGGAAACAATGACGGCTAACGAACGAGATTTTCACCCCTCGCATAACTGTCTTACATAAAATAAACTAAATAAAAAATTTAATTGTACTTGTTCAGATAGCGTTAAATAATAATTCATTACAATTTTATTCATGATGAAAAACGATGTTTTGTTTGAATTTTTTATCTTATATAAAATCGTTTCGTAAATAATATAAGGTAATAAAAAAAAAGTAACAAACTTTGAAAATCTTCCGCCATTCATACATATGTATGTACATAGATATTAGCTACATATTACGAAGAGTATAAATATTTTTATTATTGTATCATTAAATCTGAATAATAATAGTTCCATATACTAACATTGAAAAAGCACTCTAGCTGCATTGGGAATTCGCTTGTATTCTATGTTGTTTCTCCTAAACAATACATTTATATACACAAAGATTTATTTTTTAATCTAGTAGTAATTTGGAAATCTTAAAGCTTACGCTTTTGGCTAAAGTATCTTTAACTTTTATGAAAAATTCATTATATGCAAGACAAATCAATATTATTTGCATATGTAAATTCATTTAATTAAATCTATATGTACATATGTAGATATAATATTGATGACGAAATCAATAAAATGATAAAAAAATTTAATCGTAATTATTTTTATGAACCCCACCCAACCCCTCCCTTCTGTAACAATGTGTTTAACAAATTATTACAATAGATGAATTAATGTCATGTTTATTTTTTGTATACGAGTATGACGAATAAATAAAATTAATGAACTAATGAAATGATTTTTTAAATTGTATAATTTAATTAATTGTTTTATTATTTATTAAGCTTAAAATTGCACCAAAATAAACGATGTCGAGAAGATGAAAGGTTGAGTTTGACAATAGCATGTTTATCTGCGATATATTTGTCGAATTATGGCAGTGCCCAGGGATAAATTCGCACGTACCGACACGGAAAATGGAAAAGAAAGTTTATTGGGGATTCCGGGGGAAGAGCTGCAGCGCCATATAAAAAACTTTTGTAATCTTTGAAACTCTTGAAATATTTTGTATCCGCGGCAGATCATTTTTGCCCGAGCAAGGGAAACTTGGAATCATTTTGCAGGAGCACAAAAGCCTAATCCTCCCGAGAGCGTTCATTGAAAGGGGAAGTTTTGCGCGTTGCCCTCCCCTTCGTCGCCTCACACTCTTTTCCCTTTCACCTCGCCCTTCCCCTCAGCACACACACCTAAATATGTTCTTTGCCTGAAGTATGTCATTCCACGTGCACGTTTTGCTGACCCAGTGCCTTCCACCTACACCGCAATATTCTCTCTTAACCGCACTTCTGAAATGGTTCTTTTATAAAAAAATATATAAAAATATTTTTATGCAAAAAAATAACCATTCTGTTCAAAGCCCAAACCTTTATAAACATCTTGGCGTAAAAAAAGAAGTTAATATATCACTATAACGTAATACATTCATATGGATATGAGTGATACACATACAAATAAAATATTGTTTTGTGCTTTACAGATTTTTATATCGATACAAATTTATTTGTACCAACTCATTTTTATGAATATAATAATAAATTTTAAAATATTTTATTCTTATCAGAAAAAACTTGAGTATTCTATTTCATAGAAACAGATTTATTTTAACAATTTGAATACAAAATTCAATAAAATTGTGTTATTTTTTATTGAAACGCAATAATAACATACTCGCATAGCATAAATAATGGATTTATTTTACACGTCTACCTTTAAAGAAAAATTCTTGCCGATATTTCTCAATTCTCTTGTGATTTTCATGCTATTACATTATGTATTTTCATAACAGATTTTTTTTTCAATAGTGGGTGAATAAACAATATATCAAAGGTAAAATATGTATGTGCATACAAACGTATGCGTTGCGTTGCAATTATAATTCACAAATTGTTAATATTGCATTTCAATCCATTCTAAAACGTCATAGTTGTGCAATAATCCGAAACGGCAGAGCAACGTGAAAAGGCAAAGCCTCCATTCAACGACTGTAATGACACGCTTAAACTCGTACTTCATAGGAAAAGCGAGCGAAAGCTCGAAAGCTTTAAAGCTCGACGCAATTAATTGACAACGTTAAGGGAAAACACCGAATCTATAGAATATAAAAGCTACGACCACGCTTCCATTGAAATTTTCCTACCGAATGCTAAAATTAAGTTTCTTACTATACATATGTGCACAATATTTAATACCAACGTACACATATACATACATACATATTTGCACAATATCTAATACCAACGTACATACATATATTATACCTATAGAATGCAAATAGTCCAGAAGTTCATACTAGGTATACATAGTGAGTTTATATTCGAAGCGTTGGCTTTACAGCGCCTCCATTAATCATTCGATCGGTGTGTACGCTTAATTAAGCGTTTCGATTTCGCCGATAATTAACACTCGCGAAATACCTTCAGCAGAACGAGAGATAAAAACACAAAGGCCTGACACTGAAAATTGCCTTTTCTATCTCCAAAGACGCCTCCAATTTTAATTAATTAATATTTATCAATTTGAAGCCGTACACCCCACTTACCTGTGTATATATATGTAGGTACATACATATATGCAGTTGTGTGAAATCTGAATAAAGCAAATTACTCTCCAATGATTGACAAAGTGCAAAAAGTATTTATTCGTTTCCTATCTAGGAAAGAATATGGGTACTACCCATATCTCTTCTCTACTGCCATACCCTTTTGGGCATACTTGGATATAATTCCCTTGAACTTCGGAAAACTTCTCATTAATTCGTTTTGTTCTCCAGCTTCTACATGATAATACGTCATGCCCTACGTTGCTGGGACATTATGTACCTAATAGTTATGTGCGTTGTAGACATCATCCTTTGATGGTTGTACCTCTTACTCGCACAGTTCTTTATCGAATGGCTCCTATTCCAAGAGCTATCGGACCTTTCAATGAAATCGTTGCTGCTGAGCAGTGAGCGTAGGTTATCGGAGATTATTTTAACTTATTTGTCTGGCAGCCTGCGCTCATCGTTTTTTCATAATTGAATGTGATGTATGAGTGGAATTTTGGCCTCGCAGGGATGTTTTGTATTTGCGGCTGGTTCTTACATATTAGTGCTGGCTATATGTATTTTATTATTTGATGTTTTTATTTCATTTGCTATTATTATAATTATATTGTTTTGTATGAATGTATTTTTTGTCTGTGTATATATATGTATATATTTTTTATTTTTCTCAAATCTATGTATTTTTTCGACCATTTTGGCGCAATAGGGACTAAATGCCACAATGATCCAAACTTAAACTTAAATAAATAAATATAATACATACATACACGTCCACGTGGAATCCTAGGAAACAAAGCGAGGTAGAATACGTACATACATATGTATGCACCACCTGCACGTGAGTGCATCATTAGCGCCCTCATCGACAGCTATTGAATACGGCATTTGGAATTACATTCACCGGCACACTCGTAATAAGTAATTTCCATTCATCGCAATTTCGATTTAACTTGCGCGTATCGATTTTATGAGTACATTGCATTGTTGCTTCGATGCCGTTATAATAATCGCAAACTGTTTCCAATCAAGATATTGTCGCATTTCGTATATACGGTATGTATGTACATATATGTATATTACAATAATAATACGTATGACTTTTTTTATTATTATTATTATGTATATGAGCCGTTATATAAGTGGTGGAAGTCCAATTTTCGGTTCCAAAAACACTACTTATGTTTTACATCATTCACAAATTGTGATCACTTATATTCGATATGTCCAGAATCTCGGAAAAGCAAAATAAACGTATTTCAGGCCACCAGTTTTATTAAATTTTGTTAAACACAAAAAATTACATTTAATTTTTACCATTTTAAATTTTACGGCTCATATGTACATTTATGTAAGTGCCATGATAAGCTGCACCAAAGCGACACTTATGGTAAAAAAAACGATTACATATATGTAATACAATAACGTCATCTATGGGCATGGTACCACTGATCATCAAATGGTACATGGTACAACGATCATCAAATTCGATATACGGTGAATTAGCAAGAATCACATTCTAATAATATACATACATAGGTACAGTGTAGGTTATATGTAGGATATTTTAATATCAACAAATTCGATATGCCGACTGCAAGGATGCCGATTTAATTGGATTCATCACATCAATTAAGCTAGGTAAATCAGAGAATTCTTGCAGGAGACGGTCGATCTGGATTTTTATAACTACCCACATCGTATCAAATGATAGCTCGATTTCGGCCGGGATTCGAACCCGCGACTTTCTCTACTAATGATTTAACCAGTGTACTAGGCTGTGGTTCACTATTTAAGATTTTTTTCATCTATAATATAAAGTTTGCTTGTCCGCTATGCAAATCCACAGTTTTCAAATTAGGAACATCAGATTTAGTAATCTCATGATAAGTTTTCTGTAATAATTCCATTATCAATCCAATTTGGTTATTAGACTGTAAATATCGATACACAACATAGAAACACTTGAAATACTATTAATAAAAAGTTGTTACAAATGTAACAATGAAGTTAATTTATGCAATGTTTCTTGCCAAACTATTTTCCCATGACTGACGTTTAAAAGATATAAAGAAGAATAATATTCTATCATGTAATTATGTGTATGTATGTACATATATGTCATTCTTGCGATCGATTGCTGTTTAATTATAATTGCTAGAAAACCTATGATTAATTAAAAGTCAATCAATGCCATAATTATTAAAACTGTCTAAAACAGAATATTAAATTATTAATACATATTTTACATTATCTTATACAGCAAAATATTGTTTATATGTATAGTTTTGTGTGTACAGAATAATAGTCCACAGTAAATAAAGAATTATTTTTAAATTTCTGCAAGCAATTTCTTCATATTGTTTAACTTGTGAACAGATATTTTCGAAGAAATCGTTTAGCGCTCTTCTTTCTACATACTTTTCTATTGAATTTTCGATCGGCATGGCATTGTAAATATCGGTCGTGAAACTTTTTCCGCCGAAAATCACCTGAAAGAACCACTTTTTTTCGTAATCTCGCGAGCGTACGATTCCATCAACATCTCGAAGTCTTCATTTTTGTATGGGTGTGGTCGGAAGGTGGGGGCGGGAGAAGGGTGGGTGGCGAATTGCAAGCCGAGCTAAGGCTCTATTTGTGCGCCCGTTAACAAAACTTTATGCTTAAATTTTCACGCTTTAAAAATTCCGCAAAAACGTGTTCGGAATAAGATCGGCTCGGGGGTGCGCACCTCTCTAACCTCCCCTCCCTACATCAGCTCGCGGGCCGCAGCAGAGTTGGCCCTCTTGCTATTTTGCGCAAATTTCGAAATGAAAGGCGCGGTCAAGTTGCTGTTTGGACGTGTAAAGGCGGAGGTTCGCCAGAAGCGGTCGGCCGAAAGAGCCAGTCAGCCGGAAAAATAATTGGATAAATGTTTGGAAGGAAATCGATACTTCCCCAACCCCTCACCCTTCGAATCGAGCACTCCATCTCGGGAGGGAGAGGGGGGAGGGCTTCTTTCAGCCCTCTTGAGCAATTTGGCTTGTGTTTATTCAAATAAGTGAAAAAAAATAAAATTGAAAGCGAAACAAAAATTCCGATCACGAAGCGAAGTGTACACTCTTGAGCTCGCTCTGCTCTCCTGCCCCGATCCACAGATTAAGACGATTCCAATTGAATTTGTTTACTTTGGATTGTCGATCTTCCATTTTGGACGCAATTGGGTCCGACTATTTACAATCAATATTATTTTGTCTCTTCAAATTGCAAAGCAGCCTCAGCAAACTGTGACTGGAAATTAAGTTCGAAATTCGTTTCCATAAATGAATAATAAGTTTTTCGATCATCAATTACTCTAGAAAAAATGGTACTTTATTGAAATGTTAAGACTGTGATGAAAACTACATAGGAACGATTATTAATATTAGCTACGACCGTCCAGCTTGGAATCTCGACAGTCAAAATCCCGACAAGTCACATTTCTGACAGATAATTAATTACGCGATAAATTACATTGATAAATTTGCTCCTATTTAATTAACAAAAAGCATTTTTTGATTAATTTTATAACGTTTTAAATACGCTTTAACAATATTATTAGATTTATAAAGCATCTGAAATATATTTTATTTTACATCTATAAGTCAAAGATGATTACGTTTCGATAGGAAAATTTTAACTTTATCTTAATTAATTTTCGAGATAGATAGTCACAATGTATATCCAAATTTACTATAATTCAATTTACTCTCAAAGCAAATTTCAAAATTAAACTTCTCAAACAGACTTTATAAATTTAAAATATTTACATAGCAATAATAAATAATTTCACAGCTTTCGAACACAATCGATTCAATAGAATTAGGAAGAGAAAACTGCAACCGTTTATATTAGAAAAGACTCTACATAGATATATTATATACATAAATAAAAATCGATTTCTATAACCATATATAAATACATATATACATAACTACATATATATATATATATATATATATATATATATATATATATATATATATATATATATATATATATATATATATATATATACGTATATATATATATATATATATATATATATATATATATATATATATATATTTATATATGTATATATATATATATATATATATATATATATATACATATGAAATACTATGGAAAAAAGATCATTGACTTTATTAGAAGACATCACAAAAATAAAGGATAACAATATTCCAAATGTGTAAAATTGGTATATTTATGTACCAATTTTACACATATGGGGTATCAAATTCTACAAAAAATAAAATATTTTCTTTTCAATGTAATTTGACACTTTCGTCAATTCTTCCACCAACGATCTACGACTCTCAAATTGCGATGCGAGTACTACGTTTCGAATTTAAGTGTTGTTCTCGTTTGGAGCATCTCAAACGGGTCGATGAAAGGCGCGGGTGGGTGAGATCAATACAAATTGACATAAATCACCTGTATATCGGGGCGTCAACCCAGGCAGCCTTCATCGACATCAAAGGACTCCTCTCTGCCCTCCAATCTCCACACTCCTTACGTAATATTCAACACTTGACGCCCCGACTTATACTACACTCGGGATTTACGACACCCTCTCCCGCTTTCCCTCTCTCTTTCCCAGAAGACGAGGTTGCCAATAAATGACGTGAACAAAAAATACTCTAGCACATATTACATACGTACGTATTTATGTATATAGAACACCTAAAAATCCAACCAAATTTTATCAATGTATTATATGATGTTACCACACTGAAGTATCATGCGATATTCAGAAAACAGTCAAATCTTGAAAATAAATTTATATACATTTTAAGGCGTGCGTGTATTGTAATTTCAATATAATATGTTTGAGAAAATCCTTATGTGGCTTCTACGTGAAAATTTAATAATGAAATTTCTTTGCCAAGAAAATATCCAAGATAAGCACTCACGTGAAATAATAAAAACAATTTAAATAACACCACTCGTATTCTGGCAGTTGTAAAATCGCATGTAATCATTTTGTTCGTGAGAGGTGTTATATTTTTCAGCATACAATATTTGCTTATATTATTATTACTCGACTCGTGTACAAAAATTATTCTACAACCCTAATAGGTTTTTTTCGCGTACGGCTTTAATGCTAAAACCAGAAATAAGATCTGTGAAAAACTATTATCAAAATAATAAATTACGTGGTATTAAATGCAAATTTGCTCTATAAACATTGCTTTCATTTTTTTACACACGTCTAACACCTGTAAAATTTAATGTTCATGTTTTACACAAACTTTAAAAACACACTCGACTTTATGGCTGCTGCTGTAACATTTTTTGCCTTTGAAAGATATTGCAAAGGTAGACAATATAACGATTTCACTAGTTGAATAAATATTTTGTGAATTGAAAAAAAATTATTTTTATATCCAGTTAACTCTTCCTTTGAACTTGCAGAAAAGCACCGTTCACTAAAAACAAAATCTACTGGAACTTTATTTTTCAATGTTTGAAAAGGCTTCGCCAGTTTTTATTTTCTGAATATCCAGAGGATAAAACGGAGATAATTTATCAACTGGAAAAAATATCTTATGAACAAATATTATCGACTGAATCTGAACTGATATGCCAAAATGATTTTATCTGGATTAATATTTACACAAATCCTAATTAATTATTAATTATATGGTTCAAATTCTGCTTCTTTTTCAATTTATATTCATACATAAGTATGCTAAGCATCTACGAAACATCAATTCTCGTTTAATGAACTCTCCATTTCTATACTGATTTATACTATAATGATTGATCAATTTATTATTATTATTATTATTTATTCTTTAATATGTTATTGTATATACATATATTATATTGTCATTATTATTATATCATTATATTATGTTTGTTGGTTTCGTCATTCAAAATTAATATTATCTATTATCTATATATTATTATCATATATATAACGACGGTAATCTGTGTGTGTGTGGGTGTGTGTGTGTGTCCTTACTCTCGCCGAACATAATGAACGAATCGATAAAAATCGATTAATTCATTTTTCGACGAGACGACTTTGTCGCGACTCGAACCGATCACCCCAAATAGCCTGAATATGGGTCTAATGAGGTAATGGTCTCGGACATCGTGCCAAATCCAATTTTTCATTTCGCCTTTTTTTTTTAAACATTAATTGAAATATTCCTTCTCGCCATATAAAAATACGTAATTTTAATAATTTCATTTAGCGAGGTTTTGAACCATTTTTTTTTCTTTTCATATAAAACAATTAAATATATATTTTTAATTGAAATTATTGAAATTAATTTATATTTTAGCGATATTTGAAAAATAAAATTAATTCCAAAACGTGGGATCGAGCTGGGGTCCCCGCGTTCAGAACATTCACGCTAACCACTACACTGCCGTCTCGATAGAAAAAATGCTCTAAATTACGTACATAATATTCGATTATCCTTTACAAGTATGGGGAACCAATCATTCGCGTATCTTCGGCTTTCGTCGACAATCGACAATTGACTTCGGCTTTCGTCGACAATCGACAATCGACTTCGGCTTTCGTCGACAATCGACAATCGACTTCGGCTTTCGTCGACAATCGAAAAATTTTTTTTTTTTCATTTTTTTCATATTTTTCATATTTTTCATTATTTTCATATTTTTCATTATTTTCAGTTTTTACAGTTTTTTTCAATTTTTTTAATTTTTTTTCATTTTTTTCAAATTTTTCATCTTTTTCATTGTTTCCATTTTTTTCAGTTTTTTCATTTTTTTCATATTTTTCATTTTTTTCATATTTTTCATTATTTTCATATTTTTCATTTTTTTCATAATTTTCATTTTTTTCTGCCTTTGTCTATCCGAAACCAGTCAATTCCATATCTTTAACTTTATTTTTATTCGAGTTTCAATTTCTTTTCGAAACCACCCGTTGAAATCAACGGGCCCTACACTAGTTTATTAATATTGACGATGGGGTTTGCACTATTGTCCCTATCATCTGGATTAAAGTTATTATTATTAATATACGTATCTCGTCGACTCGGTAATAGAATCATCATAGTAATCATTCCAGAAAGATTTTCCAATATCTCTATAATGTTACGACTTATCCCAAGCTGTAATAATCATAAAATTATTCAAAATTGATGACAAATTTGATTCATGTTTAGGAACGAAGAGTTCATTTAATGAGATTTGGTAAAACCAGGTCCACCGGCTAAGCAAAATTGTGTACGTATGTATAACCAGAAACATAGTTCAGCGATTAGCGTATAATGCTTTCAACTGAGGGATCATGGGTTCAACCCCTAGCACGGTACTGCTGGCCAGACCTCGAATATATGTACATATATATGTGACTCCAGGTCAATCGCTTTCTATCAAAATTTGCCAATTTATTTGATTTCATTGTGGAAATGGTTCCAAACAAACTGGCAACCTACCCTCATTCATCGTCATTATTTGAATATGATTTCAAATTCATTTCACGTTACGAATTTTTTGATATTAAAAATATGTTATATTTTACATAGAATGTGTACCTCGCAAACTCGTAGTATATAGGTACATATATAAATTTTGTTGATTATACCAGTTTGTTCATAGATGATACTATTGTATTGTAATGTTTTGTGCTTGTGTCCAAAAAATTGACCATAGGTGTCGCCTTGGGGACACCTACATATCATGACACCTTTGATAGAAATGTATCTAATATATATATGTATAATTTCAAAAGAGACCTTGTAAGGTTTAATGTATGTAACTATGTAAAGTTTGGGTGACGTTAAATTTAATAAAAAAAAAAAACAAATTAATATATTCAAATAAATTTAAATGAAATAAAACTATTCAAATAAATTTAATAAAATGCTTACTATTAGATAAACCATGTTTAAGCGGTTTATATTAAAAATACCGAGCGATACCGGGTAAAACCACTAGTTTATGATAAAATAAAATATACACGTACATGTTTATATTGTGTAAGCGAAAGTTCAACGTTCTTTATATTACACTTAGCATTATTTATCCACTTTTTTCCCGTAATGAAATCAAGTTACTAACTTTTAAGTATCGCCCCCAAATTAATAAAGTTTCTCAACGTTATCGAATAATAATTTGACAATATTATCTTTCAATGGCAGACGGAGAGGCACTCGCAGAGTGCTCTGCTCCACCATCTCCCCCCACACTAAGCAACCAACCCTCCCATTAACCACCCCGTAACGTAGCCGAAAACAATTTTATAACGAGGATAATTGTATTATAACGCGTCGTCGCGACGAACCGCCACTGACCCTTAGGTATTCAGAAAATTCCAATAATGGATCCGGCGTTCAATTCTAACCGGACGGGCCTAAACCTTTTTTGCGTAGAACGTATCCGACGTGTGAATTTTCGAAATAATTATATTATATACACCCTCGCGTCTGTCGAGCTTTGTGTCGTCCCCTTTACCCTTTTTTACAGTCGATTGAATCAATTGTCTGAATACTATTTTTTTTTTTCTTTAACAAAAAGTATTCGAAATTACAGCGCCTCCTCTTCGGTTGCATCCAACCATAAAGCCGAGTAATAATTCGCGATCATGATATGATTTAGACTTGATTAATTACGAAACATAAACTGCATTCATTATTCATGAGAATGATCCTGACAGGAGTTGGGAGCAAAGTGGGATGGTGGATATCAAGAAGTCTTATGCTCCAATGAAATTACTCTCAGCTTTTTGTTTCTAATCCCAAAGACGCTGCGCTGCTTGCGGGGTTATTGTGTGCACTTCGTGAACAACTACAATATCATATTTAGCCATAATGTATGTCTGTTATATGTGCATCCAAGACGTTAACCTAGTAAACACTCCTTATAAGTTGAACAATTCATTATCAGCTTTCACATCAAAGAAAAGTTTATTTCACGGCCATATAAGGAACTATCGATTTCGTGACTAAAACTCAATTTGATTAGTGAAACGCTTTTATTTCTACTCGTTGGGGCAAAGATTTATTACATTGAATCCGTATGCAGGAAGATACTACCAATATCAATATCAAAAAAATACCAGAGCGAAGCTAATAAAATTTACTGAATTCGAATATTATGAGATATGGGTTGACGGACTATTGGCCGACTGGACACTAGCCCGACGGACACTTGGCCAAACGGACATTTATCTGAATGAAATTTTTAATTGTTTAAATTTATCAAAAATATCACATGAAGTTGAGATATTTTCTGAATAATGATCTGTTTTCAATGAGCTTTGAGTATTTTCGCATAATCTGCCAAATGTGTCCATTCGGCCAAAAAGCGTTTAAAAAAATGCGCAATAACACTGTTCGACACGAAAAATGGTTCAGAGACGAGATATGACTTTATAGATCTTATAGATCTATGCCCATTGAACACGAATCTGGTAATAAAAAACGTTGATTGGATCGAGATTCGGATATGTGTTTTTGAAATCGCGCGATTTTTCTATATCTTGGTGTTGTTCGGTCGATGTCTCAAAATCTGTCAATTTCCTGTTCAAAATAAATATTGTAATCTATATTCAGGTAATTTATCTTTCATTTGTAGTACTTTTTAGCTTTCAAATCTCTCTAACTAGTCGTCCAGCTCAAATCAAAAGTCAAAAGTACGTATTTTCATTTGGGATTTTTTTCCACTGTTAATACTATTTTATATTGAGTATTTTCTATCGAAACATGTTTATTGGGTTAATTGGAAGTGTGCTGAATTTTAAATCAGTAAAATTGCGAGCTAAAAGCTCGTACTACACGAATCTGAATTGAATTAATAGGGATAATATATTAAATTGTCTTTATATGAGAATTAAATAAAATACCACTTAGAAAAATCATTTTTCGACTATTCTTGTGGATTAATAACAAAAATTCTTTTGATAACTGGCTTACCTCGATAAAATAATTATTTTTTCGTGCTATTGTGAATTTATTTGTCAAATTTTTAATTTCACGACGTTTATAAGGATTGGATTTCTATCCCAATATTTTTTTATGTAAACATACTACATAGTGTCATCTTCAAGCGGTAAATGATTTCAAATTAAGTTAAAACGTGCTGTTGTTTATGCCCGTATGATGCAAGAGCGGGATGGAGAATGAAGATTTGATTGTACATAATTTAATATAAAACAATGTGGTTAGGTCAAAGCAGCGTCTAATCTATTTTCCTTCAAAAACTTGCATACGGTTTCACAAAGTCACATTCCAAATATTACATGTATAATATAATATTTCTATCACCCAGTTACAGCGCCATCGCTTTTATGGGAGCATCTATAAATCTAGACGCCTGAAGCTACATATCGTACAGTCTTATGGTAAATCTCACAATGGATTCTGGCTACTACGCTATATCATATCGATTGATTCAATTAACAGACTATAAGGCTCTGGGTGATTCTTCACGTTGCGATCGTGACGCGGAAGTGGCTCCTTAATGACCCCAATGAATTGCATCACGTGCACTGGAGTGCACCGGGTGCACCGCAATCTATTGCCGGATGGCTTTCGTCACTGGACCGTTCGTTGTAATTGCAGGCCGCTAATTCAACAACTCTAGATTAATCTCGTCTCGATCACCCTTTACACTGGCGCCGGTTAATATAATCGCACGCTTCTGCAACCGTGCTTCATCGAAATTTATTTATCAACACTTTCCACACTTCGCATTTACCCTGGAACGGTGAATTAAATGAGACGATATTCAATAATAAAATAACTTTATACGCATATATGTACATATGTATGTATGTTATTTCTCTCATCGCAATTATAATTACCTACAAAACATTTGATTTGATTACTTAACAGTCAGTCAAAAATAATGCGTTGAAACTATTGTAAAATCTATGAAATATTGTGTAGACTCATAAGTGACCACAGTAAACGAAAATATTTTTAATATCGATGATGTTTATTAAGGAAATGTACAAGTAAATGTTTTCAACGATAAAAGTAGTTTTTCAAGTTTTCAACTAGAAAACTATTATCCAAATTAATAAAATATTTTTATGCATTTTATTATATCAAAAAAGTTTAAACAAAATAATAATAATAAAGAAAGGATAAAAAATAAATTCATGTTTTTTGTTGTTATAAATTTTCAATTATTTTTTTTTTTTTAATTTGATTAATTAGAGGTTCGTATCCTATTATTAGAGACATGTATTTTGGGCATCTATTTTTGTCAATTTTAGCATTTTTACTTTGCATTTTAGTGTTTTAGGGCATTAAAAATGTTCAATTTTAGCATCTATTTTTATGAAAAGTTTAATTTTAAATAATAAAAAATTTCGATGAATTTTAATAAAATTTATATACATACATATATACAATTTAAGGACAACATAACAAATAAAAAATAATAGAAAAATTCAAAAATGTTTTGGAATTAAAATTACAATGAAAAAAAACATGAATATAAAAATACAAAGACAAATATATGAATATGAAAATATAATACCAATTAAAATTTATTAAAACTCAACATGGAGCATATTTCTACAGATTCTTTTTTGAGATTCGTACGATGATCAATAACAATTATATTGTATTTACTAAAATACCTTTCAGCATCCACACTATTGACGGGACACCAAAGAGATTTTAGCAATATATCCGATCAATAATAGCAATATATCCGGCGTGGATTCACTTTTTATATTCTCCATTGATTGTCTAAAAAAGTGCTGATATCCTTCCAAACATTGAGCCTCTGTTAATACATTAAACAATGGCATTTTTCTAAAAAACAAAAGTGTTTCTTTAACATTAATATTAGATTTTGTACCTGCCTTTTACATTTTCTCGGGTACAACTCCAACATTTATTATTTCCAACTTTCGTCCATTCTTCTAGCTACGTAACCCGCCTATTGCCATTTCAATCTCTTAACTCTCTCCCAATATATCATACTTTTTATTATTGTCATACTTTTTATTCCGTTACTTTCCTCAAATCATTCTAAATATACATATATATATATATATATATATATATATATATATATATATATATATATATATATATATATATATATATATATATATATATATATATATATATATATGTATAAATATATATATATATATATATATATATATATATATATATATATATATATATATATATATATATATATATATAATATATAAAGTCAATCTATCTTTATCAAAAAAAAATTTAATCGTCTTAATTATGCATTTAGAAATACATGAGTACAAAATTTTGAGAAATATACGAATAGTTAAAAAAACAAAACTTCATCAATTGTTACTACGTACATAGATTAAGTAAAAATATATCAGTAATTAATTTGAATCGTTTTCCATATTGATATTGTTCACTCGGATTAAGTTCAGAAACTTGAATCGGCCCTACCTGAGGTAGTGAGTTGTTATGGTATGGTCCGCTGCGTCTCAATTCTCTTTACGTGGTACATTTACTCACGTCTTCAAGCACTTGTGGAATTTTCACTAACGATATTCTGATTTGAGTGTATCATCCTGAATTGTTTTTTGGTCAGGTCTGCTAAAAACATGGATGCATTCCTGCGAGGTGCGAAGAGACACCTCTGTGAGGGACAGTACATATAAGTTAATTATAAATTTTAGAGTTAAGTATAATAATTAAGATGTATTTTTTTTTAAATTAGCTTGATAGCTAAAATATATATAAATAAATAAATAAATAAAATAACACAAATTTACACAACTATAACAAATATGGCAAGGGACTCGCCTCAGGAACGATTCCTTTAAAACAAATCAAACAAAGCCTTGGAATGTTACATTCTCGATTCGACAAATCATTCGGAAGATTAAGTTTTGAAGACGAACAAGATGTTATTCAAAAAAATTAGGCTTCTTAAAATAATTCTACTAGAACAAAAAATGAAATAAGTATCCTCGTCACTTCAAGAAAGATAAAAATAAATCAATAATTAAAAATATGTTTTTATATATGATATTTGTAAGTAGCGTAAGTCCACTTTTCTTCATTTCGAGAAATATCTCGCAAGACATTAAATATAATTTTTTGTGATATTTAAAATACTAGTGGCTGGTAATAAGTTTAATAGGATTCATCTTTTCCGAGATTCTGGACATATCGAATTAAAAGTAGTGATAACAATTTGCGAATTAAGTCAAACTGTAATAGTGTTTTTGGGACTGAAAATTCAAATTCCACCACTTTCAAACTTAGCGGCTCATATATGTATGTATGTATACATGTATATTTTTTTTGTCCATACCAAGTTTCTTATTATAAAAGTCACGGCACGCCACTGATACATGTAAAGTTATTCAAAATAATTTTGACGTGATTTAACGTATTGATTTACTAAAGTTAATCCTCATTTTACATCAATTCCAAATTGAATAACACTGTCGTACGTACCAGGTATTTTCAAATTCAGAAATAAAAAATATTATTACATTAGGTCACCGTCTGTGTGGATTTCAGTTTATTGGTAGAGCGCACTTCGGAGACAAAAACACGCACGTGTAGTGTGCGCTACGAAAACACTTTTAAAAAGTTTGGTACTCTCGGGTCTGGAGAAATTCCCTCATTATATCCGAACAAATAGGTCTCCCGACAAACAAGACCGTAAAACACATATTTCGAGGAAGGGGACGCCAGGGGTCCAAACGGGCCCAAACCATCCCCAATAAATTCGGCGCGCTTAACCTAAACTTTTGATTAGATACGTACAACAACGAACGGGTCTGCTTTGACACACATAGTTTTATGGGCGCGCCCTACGTTTTAGTGCTACGCCGTAGCATCAGATCGCTACGACCTGCCACTTGCAGCCCTTCGTCGTGTATTTATGTTGAATTGCCTACTTGTACGCGATCATGTTGATGAAACTTCAAATCGTACCTTTTGTGTGCGAAATTCGAAGTTTCATTGCTAAGTTCAAACAGTTTTACTTATAAGTTAAATTAAACGAGGAACTTACGCTTCTGACACTAACCGTCAACCGCAACCCTAAATGTTTATATGTATATGTATAACTTGTTTCAATTAAACCACCCCAAATTCCTTTCGCTCGTTATTGATTGTTTTCCACATCAAATTTATTTTCAACGTATTCCAGAATATGTTATATGTATGTAACATAAGATGTCCAACAAGCGGAAAAATAAATAAACTTTTCCCTGGGCAATGGACACCGGATCGAACAGCTACGGGAACAACTATAACATCAAAATATAATGGGAAATAATTGGCTTAGTATACATATATGTACATATTTATTTATTTAAAAATCAGAAACAGCACTACAACGTACATAAACTAAAATTGATACCAAAAACGTTTCTAAAAATAAATTATTACAATGAAATAGAATAAAATCTTTAAAAGGTGGGATAAATAGGATATTAAAAATATTGACTAAATGTGTAATATAAATTTAAAGCATGAAAAGTAGCCACAAAATGAATTAACATGAAGGGAAATATTATTAAAAAAATAGCAAGATCTTTATAGGTACATACATATTTATAAAAATAAATAAGAGAAATTAGAAATTAGAATAAAAAAAAAATTGAATATATGGTAGAAAAGTAACTACGTGAAACAATGAAGGATAGACGGAAGGATCTGATTGAAAATTGGAATAGCATCGTGCTTCATAAATAAGGACTAAGAATTATATAATTCAAAAACTGAACCAAAAATATAAATAATAAATTTTCCTCATAAATTGTAAGGAAAAAAGACGATAATTATGAAGATATCTGGAATGGCAGAAGGAATGGAATTTTTAGATTTTTAATGTACAGTCGATATAATGGATTCTAAACAATACTAGCACATTCCAGATGAATTCTTAAAAGTGGATTGAAAATACGTATATACTTAACATACATACATGTATAGATGAACAAACGAACACAATAACAATGAAGTAGCATTAGAGTAGATCAAATAGCTATTGAAGAAAATGGAGAATTTAGAGATACACAAATTATGAATGTACTACATACATATGTATATGTATATTATATATATACATATATATATATATATATATATATATATATATATATATATATATATATATATATATATATATATATATATATATATATATATATATATATATATGTATATATGTATGTAAAATAACGTCTGTCCATTTGAACTATTGACTATCTGTGAGTTAATAAAACCCCTCTCATTTTGTATTGACGTTGTCTAATGGCAAAACGAGATACATTATAACACTTAAATTAATTGACCATCATCCCTTTCATATACTTTGGCGTCGTAAAAATAAATAAAGTTTTATCACGCAAAACAGGACCATCGTCAGTGAGTAAAAGCTACCCTAGATGAGAACGACTTCTTTTTATTGCCATTGTCCTCGCGTAAAGTAGGATGTCAACATTTTGAATATTAAGTTCGCGTCGTCAGACGAGCCACTTCCTTCCTTCCAAGAACAATATATACTTACTTTTTTATACCAGTGTAAGAGTGTATTTTTTCGCGAAAACTTTTAAATTGCTTTTGTTTCCGATTAGTTACTTGATTAATGTTAACGCCGAAAACAAAGGTTTAAATCAACTGGGCACTATAAAAATCGTAGGGCCGATCAAATTGCCGGGCTAGGTGAACTGCTCTTCTTGAATCAATCACAAAGTTTGGCCCGGAAAACTTTCGCACACCCCCACCACCGCCGAGAACCCTTCGATTTGTTCCCATTCTAAATATTGACATCAACGTAATATAAAATAGGGGACACGAAAAAAACCACAGTTCTAAAAGTGTGTTGTGAAATCGAAACGTACGTACATACATACATACATATATTCATATAATCTATTATTGGACTCGGGTGTTACATATATTATTTATTTATTTTTTGTGTTTTTTATACCTATCTCTGTACATCCTGTCTGTTGATTTTTCAATTAATAAAATAAAATAAAATAAAATAAATACGTAAAGCCAGTAGCGCAACCACGACACGTCCTGCGGTTTGCTTAGCCTAACTTTTCATCGCCGAATAACTTTGCGATACAAGTCTTACATGTTGAAACATTGCAATTAGGATAAACAGTTGTGCGGTTTTGTGGTGAACGATCTTAATTGAATACACAAATGAAAATGTGCACATCTCGCACCGACCTGCCATACCGCATAAGTCGAGATTTACTTTAATTTATTTAGTAATAATAATCACCGGCGGCTTTGCGTTACTCGAAATTATCCCATTTAAGTCTGCCTTGACCCACCTTGGCTCTTTGACCTTTCGAAAATTCGAATAAATTCCGTTTGATCTTGTATTTCTCGCTAGAGGGTAGGCTACAGAAAGAAAAAGATGAAAATCCACAATTCTCCTCCCTTTATAAATATTTATTAGAATCCTGCAATAATGAGCTTTTGCTATAAAAGTGATTTTATTTTAAATTCATAATATTGTTAAAAGCAATCCTATGATCAATTTTAATATACAGTACAGTCTCGATTATCCGGGCTAATGCTGGGGAGGGAGGGCATGGATAATTGAAAGACACGGATAATCCGAATCATCAAATTTTGACTTGATTTCGAGTATGATATCCATTGATGTATAATACACTAGATGGGCCCAGACGTGTTATTTTGGCCGGAGATCTTGTCTTCACTAACTGAGGGGTGCGGAGGGTTTAACTACCGGGGAAGTTGGGTTTTTTTCCCTACGACGCAGCGGTACCTACCTACCTACTAAGAGAAACTGTGCATGCGCCATGTATTTTGCATGCGCCAAAAGGGAGACAAGTATAACACGTGAGGGCGGATCTAGTATATATGATGATATCATATTATTTAATATATGTACTTGGGGGAGGCGGCAAAGCCGATATTAACAACACAAATTTTTGTTTCATAATTTTAATACTCATTATTTATTAAGAAAAAAGCTTATAGTTAAGCAGATGTGTGGCCGTTAGTACCTACTGTTGCCAAAATATAAAAAAAACTACTCAACCAGCCAGACAAAGCATTGAAGTTGTCTACTAATCCTTATTTATCATGGAAAAACTTGGCTGTTTCCATACACATTTGACCGCTAATTGGTATTCCTTCTGCTCATTTTTTATTTAACTATATGAGTATAGTTGCAACCAAATCTTCGTATCTTGACATTTTTATACTTTTTCGTTTCAATGGACCTGCAGAACTCTCTCGCGAACGCCTCTAACTTATTTTTTTGTTTAACTATATTTCGAACAGGTATGTAAATCTGATATATTTTCGAGTTAATAGCATAGAAAATAATTTCACACACAAAGTATTATAATTGATAATAATTAAACATACGTATGTTCGAAAAAATCTGCTCTGAATACACGCAATTGTTACATCTTCGATGATCAAAAGCGACTGAAAGAATTAACGCAATAGTAAAATACATTTAAAAAGGGAACGAAAAACATTTATATGTGACATCATTTGTTCCAAATAACACGCATGTTTACGGCCGCAATCAATCGGTGCGTCTCATTATCATATAAGAACAAAATTTAATTAATTTAAAAAAAATTATTAATGTTTTTCAAGCATGGATAATCCGCAAACCGGTATTGATATATACATGAATATATATATATATATATATATATATATATATATATATATATATATATATATATATATATATATATATAGATAATATATATTAGTAAAACATATATCGTTAGTCTTATTGGAATCTTCGTTTGTGTGAACTTAATTGAATGTCGAATCATCATTGAATTGTCACTGAAGGAATTGTCACAAAGAGTTTCTCGCCTTAATCGCATAGCAATATATCAAATTGCCAGTGCGTTGTTAGAAAATATTCACAACATGCAGCGTTAGCTCACTCCAGATGGGCGGAAGATAACGACACTCTCATTCACACTCGATCTTATCTACTAAGAGTCATCGAACGGTTCAACCGACACACAGACTCTGACCGGAAACAAAAGTTCTAAATGCATATCGTCGAGATTGTGCACTCTACGAACGAGACGCCCGAGGGGGCCAGAGGAAGCGTGCGAAAGGTGAGAGATGCAGTGTGCGGTCGCAGTTGCAGTTGCAGATGCAGTTGCATCACGTCTGGCCACGGGTAACAAGCCGCCTCTCATAAATCGATTGAGAATTGTGCACTCACAATTGTGCACTAAGAATGGTGGAGAGGGGAGGCAAAGACTACTTTTTGCGTGGGAATCGTTCGAATTACCTTATGCCTTATGTATGCCTGCACTCGTGTAATATTACGCAGTGGCACCCGTCTACGGCAAAACTCACCTTTAATTCCATATATGGACCACTTGCATTGTCGGCGTCGATAAATATTAGAAAATAACCGTATTCGCCAAGTAATGTCATATGAAATATCATACGATCTGTAAATTTCGCATGTTAAAATTATTCCTTGAAAAATATCGTGTATTATTTATGTATATTCGAGCTCGAAGATCTCGGATGGTTTACAATATTTCAATGGATTCGACTGTTCCAAATCAAGTTGGATTGTTCTCTTGTTATGTTCGAGTAATGAGCTTCGGTTGGCTTTTGATTTTGTTGCATTTTCAATGTTATCAGACTGAGTTGCCCGAGGCAATGAATCCCTTCCTATGTTTGTGCTCTAACGAGCGACAATCGCACTATTCTTATTCTTCAGTTTACGTTATTTCAGACTTTGAAAATGTTTGATTTCGTATGACAATGCTTGTATATTTTTCAAAAAGTGCCTTATCATAAGAGGTTTGTTATTGGAATGTCTGACGATCCGATTCAAATATATAACCAAAAAAAAAAGTATCGCGAATAAACTTTATAATTCTTTCAATAATAAATCTAAAGAAAATCACAAAAACTTTATCTTTTTATTATGATTAATATAATATATGATATTCATGCGCCGAAGGCGATATTCATGATATTTTCTGCAACGTGTAAAATTAACAAATATAATAACTACAAATTTTTCCAAAAGATATTCTCGGTTTAAATTAATTACAAAAATTGTGTGCAACTGAAAATTTTGATTCCTTACAATATCATTTCCTTTTTTTATTAAGTAATTTAATTTTTACCATAGCGTACATTTCTTTAAAAAAGGAAATGAAACGAGATAAGAATTAAATATAATAAAATATTGTATTTTACAGCTATTTAAAAATAATTATGATGAAAATAATAGCACAAAGCATTTTTTTTTTTCAAAAATATGTAAAATGAATCATGTAATAATATATTTAAGTGTTACTTTAAAATTAAGGTATTTTATGTATATTGTATAAACTAATAATTGTTTTTGGGAAACAAATCGATTTAGAAAAACAGAGAAAAATATGTACATACATACATACATATGTACATAAAAACAATATCGAAAAAGTAAAAAAACCTTCGATGCATTAGTGGACGGACAAAACGAGACAAACGCAAAGCACGTAAAAAACGGGATTAACCCGATCAAAACAGGACGTATAATCATCCTAGTTATAGGCTACCAAAAAACAAACCTGGATCGTCCAGTCTACTTCTTGTCCCCTCCACCCCATCAACCACGACTATTCGCTCCATACCTATAAATAGTTGTAAATTTCGCCTATAATCATGAAGAAAATTGATTGAAATAACTGTCCAGACCCAGAGGTTGGTAACAATTGAAAAAATAAACATTTCACTTTCCGTGTGTAATAAATATGTAGAACTAACGGTTACAAATGTATGTAGGTATATTTTTCACCGAGATTGTATGATACTAAAATCGGCCGCCCGATACGAACAGCAACACCCATAAAGGGGGGAAGAATAAAAAATAAACATCACATTTATTTGCGTGATTAATCTTTATACGCGTAATATATGGTGGGTCTTCCTGCGTGGCCTAAATGATTTCCGCGCGCGGTTCACTTAAATCTTTATTGTTGGTATCTTCATTCCGTATCTCCGGGCGGGTGCCGTCCGCGCCCCTTCCGCCGGTTTCATTACTCACTTTTTTATGGTAATACGAGTTGAATCATGTAACCTAATGTGACCGTCGTAAAAAAAACTTTTTTATTAGCCCAACGGATGTTTATGTCGGGCTCGCGAACCGCCGCCGCCTCTGCGGGACAACGATGCTAAGGGTTATCGTAATAAATATAAAGTTTGTTATTGTTTCTTACACGACCCCTAGTCTCTAACCCCTTCTGTGCCGTCTACGAGGTGCCACTTTGGGAAAATTTGCGCTCGTATCATTCTCGATAGCACATGGCGTAAATATCGCGTATAATATCTTATTTAATATTATATAAAATATCATTCTATTTATTTATTATTAAGGGAAAAATGCGTGGGGGCACTTTTTTCTTTCGTTCGTTCGTCGCATATGAAGAAACCCCACGGGGGGTGGGCGAGGAGAACACAATAATATGCGGAAACGGAAATTCAATCCAAACAGTATCGCAGTAGGCGACCCGTTTTCGTTCTTGTTTCGTCGTTTTTTTTCAGGGGAAAATTTCAATTCTACGCAAGTTTTCCTTTGGGGAAAATTGACTGAATATTACATGGCGAATTTGTTGACACATACGCGACACACCCGCGATGATTGATTTCGAAAACGTTGTGTTGGAAATTTATTCGTTTTATCAATAAGCAAACGCGAAAAGCGATCATTTTGGATATCGTGTGTTTTACTTTCAAGTGCATTGATTGTATAAGTATTGTTATATTACCCGTACAATATATGAAGTTTGTAATAGTTTTCATGTGCTGGAAAATTCCATGAAAACTTTTAGAAGCGATATGAAGTTCGTATTAATATTAAATTAAATTTCAGCTTTGAATTAATTAATACAGGAATACTACTTCACTCTCACGCTTGAATTTAAATTATAATTAATAAAAGTATATATACAAATAATTTAATTTAGACATTATTGTACTCAAAGCTTTCAACCTTCAACTTTCAAATTATATTGAAAACATGAACTTGCATACGTATGTATGTATGTATTTATGTATGTGTTAGTAGTTAGAGCAAAAAAAATAATTAATGCATGTTTAAAAATTTAATTTATTCATATGAAGTTAGAAATCACAGATTTTAATTCAATTCGCTGTAGAGATGGTTTAATATAAAATTAAATCAGATTCATCGATTCAGACATGAAGCATCTTTTAGCAACATTTTTACCTTATCTAAATACATATATGTACGTAGTAACAATATTTCAAGTTTTGTGATCATGCCAAAATTCTAACTCGAGATTTTGACTGATTCGAACTCAGAATCGATTATTTATCACGTTTTCATGATCTAGAAAAAATGTGTGTGTGTGTGTGTGTGTGTATGTTTTTTGAACACCGTTAGTCCTATCAAACTGAAACTTAGTATCGGTTTCTGAAATACTAATCAAAACGATATAATTTATTTTCAAAGTTGACAGTAAATGGCACCTCCCCTTTATAGGTGTCCTCTTTTTTTAAGTTTTTGAATTCAATTATCTCCCAAATCGCTCAACAGATCAGACTGATCAGATATCTATGATATATACATATGTGCAAGTAATAGAAATTATAAATTTCATACACTAATATTTTTGCCTTTTTCTCAGAAATCTTAATATTAATGTTGAGCGAGATATTTATCGAAATGAAAAGTAGTCACCAATTTCAAATATAACGGCTCATATGCCACTATTGTAAGTTTTTGGAATTGTTAGGTACTTAAAGTTTGGCCATGGGTGTCAACCTTGGGGCAATTGTTAAAAATGTATAAACAATTCAATAAAACCAGCAATAGTCCAGTATAAGTCTATCAACTGGTGGGTCATTGATTCAATTCCTGGGCCGGTGTTGCTGGTCAGATCTTGGATATACATATGTATGCATGTGACTCCAGGTCGATATATTTTCATGCTGCGACTACCTCCAATATGCACAGTCACTTATGTAGGTAGTTCTATGTCAGCATTACAACTTCTGCTACAGCGAAACTACTGCATACGCGATATATGCTTGCATACAGTACGGTACGCACACACAAACATAATCTTGCTTTAGCATCGCTGCGGCTTTAACGGTGTATTGGGTCCGTTTTAAATGCACGTTTGAGGGTACCCAGAGGTCTGTCTCGGTGGCTGGCGGTATGATCGCGGCAATTGGGTCCGATCGGACAATAATTTATGGCGTCGGGCCGGCAGCTCTCACGCGGCCGCAAACAAATTAGTGCAGCGCAAACTGCACACGGACCCCACTTTCTAGCCGCTTTCCCACGAGAGTTATCGCCCATGGCGGCCGCGTCTCCGCCTGCATTCCCTGCAACTGCAACTGCACCGGCCCTGCTCTGACAAATTGGTCGTGAAATTGCGTCGTCGTTATAAACGGGTCTCGCCGCGACGCATCTGCCCTGGTCCACGTGACGTATGTGACAATTTAGCGCATCGTCCGAATCTAATAACCCCCCCCCCCCTCCCCACCCCACACTCCCCATAAGTCCTCCTAACCCACGTTGAGTGCAAATAATGTATGTTTATAACCAGCATCATAGATAAGTGGTGAGCATATAATGCTTTCAATTGTATGGTCACGAGCTTAATCCCTGACTGGTGCTGCTGGCCAGACCTTGGATATGTGACTCCAAGGTCAATCGTTTCCTATCAGAGTTTACCAATTTATATGATTTCATTGAAACGGTTCCGACAAATTGGCTGTTCTATCTCTCGCAGAAATTCGAGTTATTCAACTTCACAATTTCTGTTGATTTGTCTTAGATTGTCATATATGTCTCTGTAGATGCTAATCGATGTTTGTATTTTTTGCCTTTTATAATACTTAAAATACTTCTGTACAATATTTGACTATAATTTCGTGTGTAAATAAATAAATGGGTATACATAATTATTAATTCTTAATATGTATAACACACTCGTCGTATTGGAGCAATCTGTTGGTGAATGATAGATTGAATAAAATAAATAAAAAATACATCAACAATGTTCGACAAATTGCCTACGATAAAGTGCCTGCTAAAGAGATACATAATTAAATCAAAAAAAGAAGACACCTATATATAAGGGGATGTATCACTTCCGGTCGACCAATTTGGAAAAAATCACGTACATACTTTGATAAAGTAAAAATATGAATGCTCATTGTGTCCCCTAATCCCCCCATGCATTGAAATTGCCCCCCGGTGGGGCTTGTACCGATGTTGGAAAACACTGATTTATGTACATAGGTAATAGCTTATTATTTAGTTTATATATGTATGTGCATACGAAACACAACATGCTCATTTTCAAACAGTTCCTGACACTCATTCATTCCAATTCATCTAGCATACTCTTAACACAAGTATTTAAATAAACTTTTGAAATCTCCAAAAATTTTTAGGATGATGTGAAAGAAATTGCAAATTAAATAAAAATATTGCAATTCAATTAAAAACATCGATAATCTCATGAAATTTATTTAGTCTGAATAGGATATCCATAAATGAAATTAAATCACTCGCATAAATAGATAAATATTTAAGTGTCTGTGTATTAGATTCAATAAGAAAATGAACGAAAATCTGACTAATGATAGAACCACATACAAAATATGCCTCTCATCCGTCCACATATCACCCCCTCGCTCGTTGCGCAATTTACGACTGTATTTTTACCACCACGGAAACACACATGGCTACCCTTACATAGCAATTATTTCTCAATTTGGTCCGTCCGCATCCCATTCTGACTGGTTTTAAAATCCCAATTAGCCCCGCGTATTGTTAAAATTTCACACACGTCCGTTTTCGCGCCGGTGAGCGCGTGCGCGTATGAAAATTTAATTGAAGATGGTATCGTAAAATTGACTGTCGTCTCCACCGAATGTTGCTGAAAACATGCCGGGGACGTATCACAACAACCTTCATAAATTTAATGTCTGCATTACAGCCTCTCCGTATACCCGCAACGGCATTTAGTAGTCGTCGTATACACCCCCCTCCGACTCCCGTTTTGTCCCCTGTCACACGCAACGCAGTTGTAAAGACAGGTATATCGCAAAGTAAATTTTATGCAATTATATAATTTAACTATTATAGTCCATTTATCTGTTTATTTATTAAAATAATTATACATTCGATAACAAACGTACAATTCGAAATTATGTGGTGAAATTATATTCCCGTGTATATTTATTCTAACAGCTAAATTTCCCTTTATTAATCGGGTGGATGAATATTTAACTAGAAGCTAAAAATTGTGAATTTTTTTAGTACAAATGTGAAGTATTTACATATATTAAATTTAATGGCTCTAAATTGAAAGTTTTTGATTTACATAGTGAACAAACAAATATTCAAATTTATATTTGAATATGTTCAGACGTTATATTTGAAAGTAGTGGGAGTCCAATTTTCATTTCCGAAAACACTATTTATGTGTGACTTAATTCAAAAATTATTATCACTTATTTGAATTCGATATATCCAGAATCTTCAAAACCAGTAATTTTAAATATTTTTAAACGCAAAACATTATATTAAATGTTTTGCGAGATATTTCTCGAAATGAAGAAAAATGGACTTTTTCTTCATTTCGAGAAATATGAAAAATGGAAATGAAGAAAAATGGATTTGGAAGAATGGACGATTTTCAATTAAAACGGATAATATGTTTAAAAGTATTGCGTATACTTCTAATTAAACCAACTCATTTGAATGAAAAACGTCAAGTAAATTAAATATTTTTTAAAAACACTACTACATATTCAAGCAATTGCGTCATATCTTATCATAATCTAAAACTAGAAAAATATATATAAGCCTATTCAATGTAATAGTTTCGATCCTGTATCATTTGATGTATTCTTTTCATGTAAATGTATTTATCAAATTTTCTGTTGTGAAAAAATAATGTGTACATTAAATAATAAATTACATACATTATTTAACGTTGTTTGATGCCCAAAATGATAAATGTTACCTCTACAGATTGAATTAACTTAAGTAATGAAAATGATCCAGCTATAACGTCACGTCACCAAAATTATCCCTATGTATGTACTTCAAATATTCAATATCGAGAATTCTCCTGCAGGTGTTATAAATTTAAAGTGAATAGCAGTAAATACGGATTAAAAAATATTGGAATTAAGATCAAAAAATAAACAACAATTTTGTCGATAGGATATTTTCCGTGTGCAAGTGACTCTTTCAACTTTGCAATTACTTTGTATGTATGTACATAATAATTTGTGTAAAGAAACTTCGCTATAAATTAAAAATAAAACATTAGTCAAAATCATGTAACAGTGTTTGTATCGAAGTGTCAATTTACTAGAAAGAATTGGATACATTGAATCGCTTTTTGAGTTAATGCCAACATGTTCTAAATATTGGCTTATACTTCAATCACCCTGTGGCACTCGGGGGATGGTGAAACGCCTACGGGCTTCGCGTTAAATTCAAGCAGTAAACATATACACATAAATTCAAAAATGTTTATTGTAGGCTTAGCCATAAAACGTAGATTAACAACAGTAGCAGTTTTATACTGGGACGTGCCCGAGAGTGAAAGCCGGAGGGCTGGCGCGCGTGGAGGCTCATTCCCTCCCCTCATTACAACACCCGAAATTGCCTTTGATTACGACACAGATATCACACAGCCTCACCCTCGACCGATCCCTCCTTGTGAAATCGGCACTTGCAATTTCAAGATTTACGTCTCTACATCATGACTGTGCGAATACATACTGATACTACATACAAGTGGCGTTCAAGTATGGGAAACAGAACCAGATATACAAATATACGGATACCGCATGTTAAAAATAATTCTATAAATATATGTATACTAGTGTTGTGCCCGTTGGAATTTCATAGAGTGGTTTTGGAAACAAATTGATACATGATTTAAAATAAAGTTACAATACGAATAGTAATAGTTAATTGGAATCGGAACTGTAACAGGGATTGAAGCACGAATCGGGAATCGGAACTGAAACAAAAACCGGAAATCGGAATTGAAACAAAAATCGGGAATCGGAATTGAAACAGGGATCGGGAATCGGAACTGAAACAAAAACCGGGAGTCAGAAACTAAACAGAAATCGGTAATCGGAACTGAAACAGGAATTGGATATTGTAATTGAAGCAGAAATTGGAATTTGGAACTGAAACAGGGAGCCGGAATTGAAATCGGAACTGAAACAGGAATTAGGAAACGGAATTGAAGCAGGAATCGGAATTCAGAAATGAAACAGGAATTGGGAATCGGAACTGAAAAAGGAATTGAGAATCGGTACTGAAACAGGATTCCAGATACGAAAAATATGAAAAAGGAATCGGGAACCTGAACTGAAAAAAAATCCGGAACTGAAACTGAAAAAGAAATCCGGACCCAGGACTGAAGCAAGAATCCGAATTATAGATAATTCTTAATCTGTATAACACACTCTTTGCATTGGAGCAATGTGTTAACTGCATAATTGATTGGGTAAAATAAATAAAAACCAACAACAATCAACAATTTTCGACAACTGTCAATATCATCCAGATGCGCTAAGCGCATGTGAATGATATTGTTTTTACAAATTGGTTTAATAATATTCTTTTCAATTTAAGTGTACATTTTTGAAATTCTAATGTTGTCATTGTTTCCGTCCTATCTTATTTTATTTTTTTTAAATACGCCGATTGTTTAAGTGTCCAAATAAATTGATTAATTAATTGTAAAGAAGGGAATGTCAAATATTGTACTGAATAAACAGTATATATGTATTTTTATATGCACAGATTTGTTTGCGTCAAGTGCAGTCATATTTTTCCGGAGAACAATAAGGAAAAGAGGGCTCCTGTCGTAGAGGAAAAAACCGGGAAAGCTACGCCTCGATTGAAGTATCTTGTCAGCCGTGGCATTTTTCTATGGGGGCAGGTTTTCCTCTCTCATTAGGTATCACACATTACTGCCCTTCCGCATTCGCCCCGAGCCCGGAGAGGGCGAACCTAACCTAACCATCCCCGTTGACAGGGGTTAATGACATCACAAAAGAAACGGGAGGACATGGCAGAACGAGAAATAACAAAAGGACGGTCGCGTTTCGGAGGCCCTGACTTGAACACTTTACGTACGCATAAATTTTGATTAGTCTCTGAAAAGCATGCATCGTTCTCGACTCATACGCACAAATCGGTGATAGTGTGGTGCAATATATTTTTCTTAAAAGATGCAGTATTTTTACAAGACTGGCTTTTTATAGGTGGCTCTTTTTCTACCTAACTTCAGCTTAAAAAATTACAGTGGAACCTCAATATTCGTTTTGGAAACGTGCTCGTAATCCAAAACACTCGTATAGCAACTTTTCGACGTACACAGATTTTTTATAAAATCTTGCGATGTCGGCCTATTGCACTTCGCGATGATTTCATCTTGATCATATCGTTAGCATCTGCTTATTATTGTTTTAATGCGTACTGCTCGTAAATCAAAACATCGTTCGTTTATCAAACCAAAATTTGCTCGTATTTCGAATTACTCGTAATTCAATGTTTCACTGTATTGCGTAAAATTAAAAACCTTTGATATGTATGTAGTACAAAGTGAAACGTAATATTCTTGTTACTTTGGTTGCGGTGATAATTCATCTGAAGTTTTGAATAACAATTTTTTAACATATCTTTTTCTTAATTTCAAACATTTTTTATTACTCGTTAATGAAGTCAAAAAAGATTTTTCCATAACGCACTTAGTGCCGTAACTGGAAATAAAACCCAGGTATCCCATCGAAGGGGGGCCAAAACGGAATTCACAAAAAAATGTCAATAAGGTTTTGAAAGCAACTTAAAAACGTTATTAAATTTTTTCCGATGTAAATATTTTTTATGTTAACATTTTTGGAATTTTTTTTATTTTTTACTGTCTTTTTTTAATAAAATTATATTTTCCCATGATGCCATTACGGGTTGCGACACTGAGCGACACCTGGTATTAAAATTGTACATACATTTAAAAATGTATAGAATGTAAATTTAAAATCACATTCAAATAGTATTGACATAGTGGGTAAGATGGTTTTGACAATTTAATGAGGAACCATTTCAATAATGAATGAATTAATTAGTAAATAGTTAATTTCTTGTTCTTCAGCCTCTCAAAAACAGCGATTTATGTAATAAAAAATGTTGCAATGTTTGTAATTAATTGTATAGGAAGGCGCATTAGGCCTTCCTGGTATACATTATATCTATGTAATAAAAAATAAAATAAGACGTTTCAGAGGTTTTTCTACAAAATCCATAAATCATAATATTATTATTTTTTTTTTTTTTTTAAATGCTTTTTATGTTCACAATACATCTTATTTCTATTTTAATAGCTACTGATCTACTGATCATTTTCTATTTTACAATTTAATTTAATTTGGTCAGTAATCATAGTATTATATTATTCTAATGTTAATCTACAGCATAATAGGAAAAAGAGCTCAAAAACCTATTTACAATCCTATAATATTATTCATATGTATATATGTATGTACATATGACGGGCTGAAAACCAGACTGGTACAAGTGACATTTTTAAAAAAAAGCTGGTTTAAGTGCTAAAATAATAGCATTTCATATAGTATACTATTATTTTATCACTTAAACCAGATTTTTTTTAAAATGTCACTTGTACCAGTCTGGTTGTCAGCCCGTCATATGTATATTGCTTTTAATTCCTCAATTTGCACCAAGATTTGAACTATAGACCTTTAGTAATAAGCAACATGCACTTATTAATGTACTTAATTTAAATATATCATATAAACATATACTAAATATAATGTATATATATATATATATATATATATATATATATATATATATATATATATATATATATAAACTTGCATATCAATTAATTTTTCAAAATATTCGAAAAAATTCAATTTTCATCTTCTGTTTACATGCACATATACATATCTACATTATGTAAGTTTACATTTAATTTTTTTGAGAGAAAAATCAAGAAGAAAACGAGAAAAATAAAATGTTACAAAGCGGAGATTAAAAAAATATTCATGATTAAAACGAACGCTGCCGAAATTTCGTTATGAAGCGGTAAAAATTGTTGATAAGAACGTCGGGCGCGCGTTTTAAGAAACACAGGGCAAACTCCGGGGCCGGCCAGGTAAAGAGTAAATTAACAATTTTCCCGTTTATTCTGTCGAGCCCGTGGCAGTAAAATAAAACTTAATTAATGTACGAGATCAAGAGAGGGCAGAGAAAAAAATATATAGGTTATTTATGCCGGGGGAAAATGTCGTAAATTACGAGCGTAATAAGGGCGGGCCACTGCGCCCGGCTGGCCTAGCCGACTTGCTTGCTCTCCTCGAACGCCTTTATAAATTTATTTTATTTCGGAACGGGGGTCAATGTGGGCGAGGGGGAGTGCGGCGGGTGGAATAATTTAAATAAATACCGCGTGCAGCTACCGCTCGTGTTCACATTTCAGGTAGTTTACGGTCAGGACTTAATAAAGCGTTTTATTGAGGTCAAAAATTAGACTTCATATCGACGGCCGACGCACACAATCCGGCCCTGCTTTATATGGCGGCCGTATGTTATACCCTTCATATTATATGTATAATATACATATATCGGAGATCTTATATTTTCAATTCAATGGGATGCTCGGGATTTGCACGCAATTTTGATCTATTTATTTTGTTTATACACGTGTTTCATCTTACTCACTTTAGACAGATTTCAATATTATCTCTCTTTGATAATGTTAACTAAATAGTTTATTTTCAGCCCCTTAACATCTGTCGATTCAATATATAATATTTAATAAAATATTTCAACTGTAAGCCACGATTACAATATTAAAATCTTTGTTGGTTTTATTGCATTTTTATTACAATGCGTGCTCCAAAATATCATAATTACACAGTATTTGTTTGTGATTGAATATTTGAATGGAATTGATTCCAAAATTAACTGAAATGAATAAAAATATTTTTTTGGCTCCAGGCTTTTTTTCATTCATATATTACCGATAGCTGATGAATGAACAAAGTTGTTTGAATTTCCGTTTGTTGCCCACGTCACAATATTTTTCCGGAATTTATTTTATATATATATATATATATATATATATATATATATATATATATATATATATATATATATATATATATATATGTAGCATACCTTATTAAAAATAATTATTTATGCAATCAGAAACTTATAGAACATATGTATGTACATTTTATAATAGATTAATGTACTTTTAATATAGTTTAGTATAAGCCTAGTATGTTTTTTTTAATATTTTTTCTCGATTTCGATTTCGATTATGTATGTACATATGTATGTTTATACAATGCAATTGTTTACAATTTCTCCTTAACAACTTATCATGACATACATGGACACATTCGATAATATTGTACTTATATATATTTCAAGAAATACATATGTATGTACATATGTACATACATTTTACAAAGTGAGTATCATTTTATAATATCGGCAAATTTGAGATGCTATAAACTCGAATTTGTGAGAGAGGAATAAGATATCTTTCATATACATACATATATAAACAATAATAATACATCAAGGAAAAAAAATATGCAAATATATTCATATACTCTATTTATTAATTTATTTTTTAAAACAGAAACATTTTTATATATTTATTTGTTTATAACACACAATTTATGTACATATGTACAGCTTCCCAAACAAATACTAGAGAGTCATTGAGAAACTTTCAGACTTTGAAACATTGAGAAACTAAAAATTATTTACTTTTTATGATCTTTTAAACCTAATTGGAATTATATTCAAAATTTCAAATGTTTCATATTGGAAAGTTATATTTTTTCTGGTTAATACAGAATTTAATACATACATATGTATGTATGTAGTAATTCTTCAAATAAAAATTTTAATTGAACGAACGCGCATTGGTCGAAAGAAAATCTCGTAATGTTGGGGTCGTTTTTAAGGCTTTTGTCTGCGAATGCATTTTTACGGTCGCCCGGCCGTTTCGATTCTAGTCCATCAATGTGATCCGAAAATCCCACAGTTTATCTGCCTTCTGCTGTCATCCGTGCCCGGGAAACGCATACGCACAAACAACCCCTCCTGAGGAGGAAACTCCACCCACACCCGACTCTGTCCAATTTATCTGCCTCTCCTATCTGGGCGTAGAGAAAAAAAAGCGCCATCAAATCCGCTCGACTTGCCTTCAAACCGATGACCTTCCCCGGCGCTCGTAAACCGGCGAAGATAACTTTATGCACATTATTAGAATATCTCTTTGGAGAGGCCGTCGTAAAGTGCTGAGCCGCCTGGGGCAGAGGCTGAGCCGCCACCGGGCCACCCCCAACCCACCCACCACCACGGTAATAGGCCGTCTTCCAATATAAAACTGGAAATGCCCATTTAAAAGGTATAAAAAGTTAAGCAGCAACAACGGCGGCCGTAAAAACGTGTTAAAAATGTGCAAAAAAATTCTACTTTATTAGGTATATACTCGTTGTTGCGCGACGCACTGTTTCTTCGGCGCAATAAACCGCTCCCTCCTCCCTTCCATCGACAATAAAACAAACCCTATACCCTTATATGAGTCGGTTCTTGCTAATGTCTTCAAATTCGAATGTGGACAGCCAAATACCGATACGGCCAACTGATTTTATTACTGGGATTTTTCCATGCAAAGATTCAAAAATGCGTTTGCATAAGTAAATATATTTATGCCGATATAAAAGTGAAATTAATGGCTACGCAACATAAAACATTGGAATTGAAAAATCAATTATTTTCAGATCTCGATACACTCGCTCAATCATTCGTGGAGATTTACTTCAGACAAGGCAAAATTGAATGATTTTTATGACCTTTTATAATAAAATACTATCGACAGATACATACTGTTGAACGCTTCGTGTGCGCGAATGCGCCTAGTGATAACAAACAATGTCATCATGTATACATCATTATGAATTTTATGTCACTTTTGTTTGGCCGGGGTTATATAAGGGGTTTCACAGAATTCAGAATATACGTACATATGTATGTATAATATATAACTGATACTATCCTTACACCAAAAATTGTACCAATCACGCATTTCAATCGGTTCGGTGACTTTTTCTCACATGGCGATCACGCACACGTCACTAAAACCTCAATCACAGAATATCTGGCACATACGTGAACTATTACACTAACGAGAATTCGAGTGCCAATTATTCCGTATTCGCGATTTTTGTGGCAACGATTGTCGTTTGCGAGATTGCTACGTGCTAAATTTCCGTTTACGATTTCAATCATACAGGTCTTAAGTCTTGTTTAAACAGTTTAATTAAAAACGAATACATTACATATAAATGAAGAGTTTAAATATAAAACGTTTCATACGCTTCTAAGGATTGTTTTATATAATTATAAAATAAATTCAAAAAAATGTGAAGGTACATGTCATGCCACGTGCATTATGCGGGGTACGCATAGCTTTGCTAACCCCTCCCCCCTCTCCCCCTACGTTTAAGCGAAAATCGACTTTCTTGCGTACACCCCGACATTTTATCGTTCTTTTGTACATCCATTGTGTGAAATTTACTCTATTTTCCGGGGCACCTGTACTTTACTCAAATTCAAAGCAGAAACTTTTTCCATTGTCGCCGAACAACGCGATAATTTCGAGTAATTTTTCAGGAATTATACCCGGCGATTGTTGCGCTAGGCGAAGTCTTTGTGCGCCCTCTCCTGGAAAAAAGGTTTCTCTCAGGTAAAAACTTGAAAATTTCCCATAGAAACGAGCAAGTTTTGAAGGCCATACTTCCACTTGCGTCATACAGAAGCAATGTCGGTTGACGAGGGAGACAGGAAACCTTCGAAGAACAGGAAAGTCTCCCTCGGTGGGCGTAAGATTTACGGCTCGATCGTAAATCTCGAAACGCGGAACGAAAAACAAAATTTCTTTGGAAAGCAACTGTAACCTGTTGTAGTGATAATGAACTATCGCCACCCACATCAATATTAATAAGAAGCAACAAAAAATATGATCTATTCGTGACCTCGATTCAATAGGCAAAATGGTAATATATGCATGTTTGTCCATAATATATTATGATACATTTGTAGGTATGTTGACACGAAAGAAATAACAATAAAACTTTTAGTATATTATATACTAGGAAACTTACTTTCAAAATATGTACAAACATAACATTGAACACGTGTTTATTTAAATTCCCTCCATACTTCGAAACTTCGAAAACAATCTCAATTCAAAACAAAACTTTAATACAATTCCTTACGTCCAACAAAAAATCATACGTGAAAATGTTATAGTAATAAATAAATTGTGTATGCTCAAATCACAACATTGAGGTATATTTTAAGAATGTGAAAATTATTTTAAAATATACTAAATAAAACACACAGGCTATAAGAGCGTGCGCGATCGAAAAAATATGATCAAGAAACGATACACGATATAAATCAGCCGAAATCCAAATTTATCATGAAAACAATTCTTTATACATCAATATTTCGTATATGTATATGAATGTGCATGCACATATGTATGTATGTATGTATAAAGTAAAATCTCAGGGCATGTAATTGGAAATTCTCCAGGGAGCATTCTGGATGCGAGTACATATTTACGATATTTTTTTTCTGGAAAATCAGTTTTCATTGGTCTTTCCCCACATCCCCCACGATGTGGTGATGGAAGAGGCTGCAACCCATACCCACTTTCTTGCCGGAGCAAGATTGATCTATTGAACAGGAACGGGTGGATAGGTTTTTCTGTGCGGTTACATGCACATACATATCTAAATATACACAACCCATAGGGTTGTCAAAATTCTACGCGGAAAATTTTATTTAAATTAAAAATATCATGCAGTTAATTACGTAATAAGTAAATAATATAAGTCAGCCGAAATTACAATACCACATCTATTTGATATACTACACAATTATACATGGATATGTACAATATATGTAAGTAATACATCACTGATCTATCGTGAATGTAAATGATATTAAAAGTATTAATATATATCAGTGACGTGCCGTGTCTTTTAAAACAGAAGACAAGGTATGGAAAATTATTTTTTATATTTTTATATATATATATATATATATATATATATATATATATATACATATATATATATATATATATATATATATATATATATATATATATATATATATATATATATATATATATATATATATATATATATATATATATATATATATACATATATATATATATATATATATATATATATATATATATATATATATATATATATATATATATATATATATATATATATATATATATACATATATGTATATATATATATATATATATATATATATATGTATATATATATATATATATATATATATATATATATATATATGTATGTATATATATATATATATATATATATATATATATATATATATGTATGTATATATATATATATATATATATATATATATATATATATATATATATATATATGTATGTATATGTATATATATATGTATATATATATATATATATATATATATATATATATATACAATATATATATATATATACATATATATATATATATATATATATATATATATATATATATATATATATATATATATATAAATATATATATATATATATATATATATGAGACAGAAACGAGATCGATTTCATCCTAACAAATGCCCTGCACTCCGTTAAAGACGTTAGTGTTTTAAGTAAAGTAGATATAGGCAGCGATCACAGATTAGTCCGTGCCAAGATGGCCATTAATATAAATTGCGAACGTAGGAAATTAATAAAAGGATGCAGTAACTCTCCAGATTTCGCTCAACTAAGGTCTAGGAAAAAGGAATTCGAACTCGAACTTGGAAATCGATACGGGAAATTAAACCCAGAAGCAGACATCGAGGAATTGAACACTGTAATTAGTTCGGTTCTAACCTCAACAGGTAAGAAATTAGGTGGTTTCAGGAAACAGATTAAATTAAGCAAAATTTCAGCGGAAACAAAAAACCTAATTAAGCATAAAAGGAATTTAGATAGGGATAATAATAAGCAAGAATACAATCTAGTAAATAAGGAAATTAAGAAGAGAATAGTCAGGGATGTCAGGGATTTTAACAGCAAGCTAATAGAAAATACCATTAAGAATAACCGTAGCCTGAAAAAGTGCAAACAGGATCTTTTCTTAGGCAAAAACCAAATGATCGCAATCAGATCAGAGAGCGGAGTAATAATTAGGAATAGAGAAGAAATCATAGACAGAGTTTACACGTTCTATGCAAAACTATACGAGAACGACAACGGCCAATTCCCCACTCTGGAATCGACACACGGCCAAAGGGTTCCTGCAGTATTGCCTAGCGAAGTAGAGGCCGCGCTAAAAACTGCAAAGAATGGTAAAACCCCAGGGGAAGATAATATTCCCATCGACTTACTAAAATGTGGCGGCCCCCCCCTAATTAATATCTTAGCTAGGCTTTTCAGCAAATGCATCCAGAACCAAGCTATACCAGAAGGATGGAATAACGCAACTATCATTTTAATACACAAAAAAGGCGACAAAAGCGATATCAAGAACTACTGACCCATTAGTCTACTTTCAGCGGTCTACAAGCTCTTCACGAAGGTTATTACAGAAAGGCTGAAGAATATCCTCGACGAGAACCAACCTATAGAGCAGGCAGGGTTTAGGGCAAATTTCAGCACAATGGACCACCTCCAAGTAGTTGGCGAACTAATCGAGCGCGCCAACGAATATCAACGGCCACTGTGCCTAGGTTTCGTCGATTATGAGAAAGCCTTCGATACAGTTAGTCATAATGCAGTACTTAACGCTCTAAAAACACAGGGAGTGCCGGAACCCTATGTGGGACTGTTAGCTACAATATATAAGAATGCCACAGCTTCAGTTAAAATTTTTTCAGGTACAGATAGATTTAGCATAGGAAAAGGAGTAAGACAAGGAGATACAATCTCGCCCAAGTTATTCAATGCGGTGCTTGAGGGAGTTTTCAGGAAATTGGATTGGGATACAGCCGGAGTAAGCATCAATGGTCGCTTTTTGAGTCACCTTCGGTTCGCAGACGATATAGTTTTAGTAGCTCGTGATTCAGCTGACCTACTTATCAGACTAACACAGCTGGACAGGGAAAGTAGAAAAGTAGGATTAAAAATTAACGTAGATAAGACTAAACTAATGTTCAATAGTTATTGCATGCCTGATAGCATCCCCTTAGATGATAAACCAGTAGAAGTAGTAAATAATTATTTATATTTAGGTCAAATAATTGACATGTCTGGTAGTAAAAATGAAGAGATAAAGAGACGTATGAAATTGGGGTGGAGTGCATTTGGACGGATGAATGCTGTTTTTAAATCAAAAATGCCACTCTGCCTGAAGAAAAGGATCTTTGATCAATGCGTTTTGCCAGTGATGACGTATGGATGTGAAACTTGGACACTGAACGCCAAGATGCAAAATAAAATCCAATGCACTCAAAGAAGTATGGAACGCTGTATGCTTGGCATAACGAGGAAAGACAGGAAGCGGAACACGTGGGTGAGAAATATGACAAGGGTAGTGGACATAGTGGATAGAGTGAAGAGATTGAAATGGCAATGGGCGGGTCACGTAGCTAGGAGGATGGACGAAAGGTGGACAAAAGAAGTGCTTGAATGGTACCCGAGAGAAGGCAAAAGAGTAAAAGGAAGACCGCAAGGAAGATGGGTGAACGAAATTAGGAAAATGTGCGGAATGAGATGGATGAGTGTTGCGCAAAACAGAGACGAGTGGAAGCGTGTTGGAGAGGCCTTCATCCAGCAGTGGATGGCGAATGGCTGTAAATGATGATGATGATGATGATATATATATATATATATACATATGTACATATGTATAGTACACATATGTACATATATATTGGCAACCCTATGAGCCGATGGCATTCGTATAAATATATCGGCATGATAAAGTACATCTGTTTTTACTAAGTATTCGTCGGGGGCAGACCGCGTGATATATTATTGCGGGTTACAATGGCGGCGAAGCCATGTGACAAATGAACTGAAAATGATAGAGGGCCGTTGTCACAAATTATTCTATAAGCCGACAACGTTACACACACGAGTTGTTTACCAAAAAATTGAGGCAAAACCTAAAACTAAAATATTCACAAACCCTTTGCGAAAAAAGTGTATTGTTCAAACTCCAATAGCAGTGCGCGTACAACGTTCGTAATGGAACGCTTATACTCGCTCATACAGAAAACGTAAGTATATACATACATATGGAAAGCAGTATATATTCTATTTATGTGTGTGGTTAAGCTCGGAGTTATCTGTTGAAATTTGGGTATTTATCGTTACGGTCAATCTCCATAATATTTCCCTAATGAGAAAACGAAAGCCTGTCAAGATTTATCACTGCACAATCAAGATCTTGAACGTCGTTTTCTCCCTAATGGCGGGAAGACCTCGCTTAAATTTCATCGGCAAAATTAAGTCGCGCAATTTTCAAGTTCGTTTGTTAAAATCGATCGCGCCCGTCTCCAGGTCGGCAAACCGAAACTTTTTAATACACTTAAATGTTTTAAACACCACAAACAATTTCGGAGGGAAACTTTATCAATTTCGAATTTCGCGTCCAAAGGAATAATAACCGAGTTATATTCGACGACCGCGATTTTCGTCCCTCTAATTAATATACTTCGAATCGACCATTTTACGCAACGTGACCGAAAACAAAAAAAAAAAATAGAAGTGTAAAAAAAAACATCTGAGAAAATAAAACGCAAAGAGGAGTACGCTGAAATATTCTTATTCGAATTATTAATGTTGAAAATTTGAGTGAACGGTGTTGAGCAAACGTAATGAGTCGAAAAATTCTGTTTATATAATTTCCACCGTAATGGCTTTTCATTTTCATCTCACGTAATCAATTTTAATATATTGTGCAGGCTAATAAAAATATAAACAAATTATTTTTCTCTTTTTTCCATTTAAATTAAATATTTTATCGCTAATATATATGTATGTATGTATAAAAATACATGCTAGCGAACTGTGCTTACGTGAAAACTCTCTTCACAAAGACTTGATTCAATTTCCAGTCGTTTCATCCGAGTTTCCAAATACATCATCTTTAATTCATGATCCGATAGAGTTCATGATCTGGCCGCGGTTGTTTTCTCCGACTCTTTTATTTTATTTTACTGGAATATAAACGAAAATAATGTTTGTCTAGTTCAAAAAGACGGCAAATGAAAAAGCTCTCTTTCTCCGCATTTCTGTGTTTCTTCTGCATATGAACAACTGAAATGTGCCTTATGTTCTTTATGATTTAAAAATCTGTTCATACAAGTTCGTTTCACTGATATAGATATTTAAATATGAGAGGTAGTCTAAAATTCAAAGCGATCTTCAATTATATATATTTTCGTATCACGGCTAACGTTACTATTAGAGTTTCTATGTATTATTCGACTTCATCCACTATTTGAATATGAAATAGTAAAATTTGAAATATTTGAATATTCGAATAGTTTTAAGCAATATAAAACAGTGAAATATGAATTCAAAATAATTAAAATGAGTGGGGTCCACATACATTAAAAATAAAAAGTAAATTTATTGTCATACATAAACTTTATTTTAATTTAAAAAAATACATATTTTAAAATAGTAATGCGTTACATGTTTCAAAATTTAATGTTGCCATAAATTTTGTTTTTATTATTCCTGCTTTGGAGAAAACACTTTCAAGTTGACGTTGTCTTAATTGTTAATAAAGTTTTTAGAAAGATAACTAAAGCTTCGGTTCGTTTTTTAAAGTTAAAGTTATTGAAATCTTTTTTTAACCCTTTGGAATTATCTTGGAATTTGAAAAACGTAAAAGACGAATGCAGCAAGCACGCTGCAAATAATTAAGAATACATTTATTAAACCCATATATTTGAATGGTAGCACGCACACCGGGCAAAACATTTGCTGCGCGGCGTAGTATGAAAATTAAACGCTTCCTGAAGCAATTGCAGCGTGCATGCTGCATGCGTCTTAGGTGTGCGGTCTGACGTACACATTTCGAGTTAAAAATAAAATTTTATTATGTTAAAAAAAATCTAAAATTTTTAAGATATTTTATTAAAATTTCACGAATATTATTTGAATAATTGCTCAAATATCGAATATTCGAATATATTCGAATATCGAATATTTGAATATTCGGATTGGAAACTCTAGTTACCATGTTTCCTTACGAATACAAGTTATCCTGCGTCAAAATTATGACACTAAATAAGCTAAATAATCAATCAGGTCAGTTTATTGCAAGTTTACCACAATATTTATAATACATTGCATAGTGTACGATTGAAGCTAAAAATTAAAAGTTAAATTGGACAACTACTACAAAAGTTCTTCACCACAACGGCGGTGAGGGAAAACATCACTCGTGAGAGGAGTGTAAGAAGAAGAAGAATAAGAAGAAGGTCGGGAATGAATAGGTTGACCGATTGACACTCTCCGTCCAATGCAGCTAATGGGGCCAATCTGGCCGAGCACAAAAACTGGCGGCGATCTGTGGAAACTTGTCAGCGTAACGACCTCATCAGTGCAAAATGACCTATTCAAAGGGGGAGGGCCCTCGCTCCGGCGAATATCGCCCGGGGCCCTCTGAGGGTCCTCTCCACCTAGAGACCCCCGACAAATAGATTATATGTCGACTGATTAGACCCCCACACCGACGACAACAACAACATCACCGGGAGAATATATATGCGCCCCCTACACGCACGACGCGACGTAACGAGCCCAAGGGAAAAACATATTTTCGCGTTAACGTCACCGAATGAACGGACGGACGACCGGTTCATCTATGAAGATTTCCCTCTCGACGATAAATCGCAATTATACGTCGTACGGATCATTTTTTTCGAGTAATTATAGCGATGTTTTCATTGGCATAACTCTATTAGTTCGTGATTCACGACCGTGTCTATTTACATAAAAATGTTTTGATGGGAATGTTTACTGCCTGGTTATTCACCATTTAATATTAGATTAGATATACATGTGAATATATGAATATGTATAGGCACATATACATACATATAATATATGAATATGTATTTATCAAAATGAAACCATATGTATGTGTACATACATATACATAAAGCTTTCAAACAAATATATAGTGGTTACGATTGCAATCCCACCGGTTGCTGCTGGACAGACCTTGGATATGTGACTCCAAGGTCGATCGTTTCCTATCAGAGTTTACAAATTTATCTGATTTTCATTAAAACGGTTCCAATAAATTAACAACCTTTACCCATTTTCTCGCAACTTCGATTTGTACAAATGCTGCAAATTTTTCCATAGGTGTATGTATGTATTTGTGTATCGATGTTTAATTTTTAATAGATGTTTATATTTGCCTTGTACATATAATACCTCTTGGTGGTTAGCATTAACGCAACCACTAAGCTATACTGCTAGTCGCAAATTTTATTTTATTTCAATCAATCATTAACATTAACAAATTGCTCAAAAGTAATAGTGTGGTATAACAGATTAAGAATTATTAATTATATATACAGGTATATGTACATCTTTTTTTTCGACATCTATGGTACGACATCTATGGTCAAACATTGTACAGAAATATTATACAAAGCAAATACAAACAACGATTAACATCCACATACACACTATGGACATTTATACAAATCAACGAAAATCTAGATGCTGAATAACTTGAATTTTTGCCAGAAAGATGATGCAGAGACGGATTTGTTGGAACGGTTTCAATAAAATCATATAAACTGGTAAACTCTGATAAGAAACGATCAACCTTGGAGTCACATATCCAAGGTCTGGTGAGCAGCACACATCAGGAATAGAACCCTTGATCACACAATTGAAATTGAAATTGAAATATGCTAACCATTGATCTTTGCTGCTGGTTGTGAAAAGTAATTATTAAATTATTGGAATGCACATATATGTACATGTAGGTAGATACGGTATGAAAGGAATCAATGATATTTAAATCACGTTTTCTAATGAGTATTTTTATTAAAAGCAAGATTAATAAAAAAGGGGAAGGGAAACCCATGTTATGGAGGCATTATTATGCTAGGTAGCATAATAACTAGCTGGTTCGTTGTTTTGCTCGTCCGCTATTTGGATGCTTTTTTCGTAAATATTGTCGGTTAATGGTGTCGTGCTTTGCATATTGTGTAGAGTTATTGGTGTTGCTTTAATTTTTGATTAAAATTTTTGCAATTGTGATTAAATACAGTGGTTAAACTGATTTCTAAGGTTATATTTTAAAGATAATTTTCACTTGAAAAAAAAAAAAAAAAGAAGAAGAAAAAAAAAAAAAAAAAAAAAAGTTCTTTTGTTTCTTCAAATAATATTCGTTTGGCAACGAACGTGATCAAACTGATTTCTGAAATTATATATTAACTCTCGAACCCAGAGCATATTTACAATATTACAGCATAATGCAACATTGTTAAACAAAAAACTATTTATTTCATACATATTTTTGTGCGAAATTTTGAGAATATTCTCTTATTTAAATTATAAATTGTGACGCTAATAACTAATAATACTTAACAATGATTTGCTATAAATGCAAAAGTGTTGTGTTGTTGACTAATTATGTGCTGTGCGAGCTTTGTGAAGAACCTTTCCACCATGATTGTGTGGGGATTTCGGAAACAAAATACAAAAAAATGACGTCAAAGAATAAGGAAAAATGGCGATGCGTTTCTTGCCGTATCCATCCTAACCCCCTTCCGCCGTCTCAGTCCTCATCACTAATGCTCAGTTCTCAAGATTCAGTCATCAGTCCTCAGCCATCTTTATTTGATATACTTAATGAAATTAAATGCTTTCGAGCAGACTTTAATACCATGAAAAATGAGTTTGAAAACATAAAATCTGTAATCACAGACATAAACAATAAATTATTCACAATAGAGGCTAAGTCTGATGAATTTGATGGGAGACTAACCACTGCTGAAAAGAAAATTTCCTGCTTTTCTGATGTAAATAAAGGTTTAATTGAGGCGCAAAATACTATTGTTGAACTGAAACAAGAAAACAATCTGCAAGATCAATTCTCTAGAAAAAACAATGTAGAAATATCCGGCATACCTATGAAAAAGGGTGAAAATCTAGTGTCTATATTATATGACTTATGTGCTGTCGTGGGTCACAAATTGTGCGACACAGATATTGACACCATACACCGTGTGCGGCCGTACCCGTCCCAGAGCGTTGCAGGTTCACAGCAACAGCAACAGCGAGAGGGCAACAGCGATGTGAGTGTGCGCACGTCATCAGTGGTCGTACGGTTCACTCAGCGCCGTCGTAAGGACCTGCTGATGGCGGCCGTGCGCGCCCGCCGCGGCATCACCACCAACGACATCAATATTCCAGGCCCGCCCACCACCCTATACGTAACGGATCACCTTACACCAACGAATAAATTATTATTGAAGCGAGCACGCCAATTGAAAACTGAATATAACTACGCCTACTTGTGGGTTAAAGATTGCAAGATCATGATTAGAAAAAGTGCGAGCTCCAATATCATACAAATCTCAAAAGAATCAGATCTTTGCAAAATCAAATGACTAAGTGCAATATTAAATTTTAATAACCTAATAATTATCTATGCATTTATTGTCTACTGGTCTGCATCACATATTATAATGTATGTGCAAACAATTATGTACGTATGGCTATATAATTTATTATTTTTATTATTACTATATAACTATGCTATTTACATATATTTTACTCATAAACTAAAAAAGGTACGAGTTCATTTTTATATTTGTGTCCATGTATACCTTTGCATTTCAACTGGTATCACCAAGGATGGTTTGCTTAATAATTCCATATCTTTATCTGTGTATGCAGTTATGTGTATGTTTATATGCATATATCTATTTTCATTTATGCATATGGATATTTATATTTATATCACTACGTGCTCTATCTACTTCCTTTTTTACAATGTCTTCTAATCGTCTTGTCATTTATTATCAAAATGTCAGAGGTCTCCGAACTAAATCTGACTCTTTTCTTCAAAATGTATTAGTTAATAATTATGATATTATCTGTCTATCAGAAACTTGGCTAAATGACTCATTCAATAATAGTGAGTTTTTTGATGCCAGATATCAGGTGTTTCGACGTGACAGAGATTATTCTCTTCATAACCAAATATTTGGTGGTGGTGTAATCATAGCTGTGAAAAATAATCTACCCTCTGTCATTCAAAATAATTGGTTAACTTCCACAGAAGACCTTTGGATTACTATTACCACTAAATTTTTTAAACTAAATATCTGTACTGTCTATATTCCTCCTGGTAATTCTCACCAAACTCTATTAGTTACCCATTTAAATAAAGTATCTGATCTAATAACCAATTATCCAGAGGATCGATTCATTTTACTCGGTGATTACAATCTTCCCACTATTGATTGGACAAAATACGACTCAAATCTGCATCTATTTCCTTCCAATTGTATTAATTTTTCTTCCCTTTCCTTTACTCAATTCTTATCTTATAATAAACTTTATCAATACAATTATTTGTCAAATACTAATAATCGTATTCTTGACCTAGCTATTAGTAGTTTCCCCTTATATATTTCTCGTGCTGACTCTACGCTAATCCATGAAGATTCTCATCATTTATCCTTTTGCATCTCAATAATTTACAACAAATCTTCACCCTTGAATTATAATTATAATAAAACTTTCCTCTTTAGAAAAGCTGACTATGCTACAATTATTCCAATTTTAAGCGATATCAATTGGAATTCACTTTTGTCCAATTTAAATATTGATTTAGCTTGTAAAAAATTTTACGATACCTTACAAAATATTATTGAATGCCACGTCCCTTTTACTCTTAAATCTAAGCGTACCAAATATCCCCCTTGGTTTACATCGTCTCTTATTAAAATAATAAAAGAAAAAAACAAATTCCATAAAAAATTTAAAATTTATTCAAATCCCTTAGATTATCAAAGTTTTTCACTATTAAGAGCTCGAATTAAAAAATATTCTTTAATCTGCTTTAGAAATTATATTTCTCTTATTCAAAATAATATTAAAACTAATCCCAAATCATTTTGGTCATATATAAATTCAAAAAAAAATACCTCCTCTTCATATCCTTCCGTAATGTATTATGGAAATAAGTCGGCTTCACATGGTTCTGAAATCTGTACCATTTTTGCTGACTATTTTGACTCCACTTTCAATCGTGATTCTACCATTAACCTTTCTATCTCTAATACAGATACTTCTTCTTGTAACTTATCTACTTTTCATTTTGACTTATCTACTGTACTCAGTCACATCAACTCTCTCAATGTTAATCTTGGTGCGGGTTGTGATGGTTTGCCTTCTTTTTTCCTTGTTAAATGTGCTGTCCCATTATCTCTTCCCATAACAATCCTTTTCAATCTTTCTATGTCGAACGGTAAATTTCCTGACTATTGGAAATTATCTTACATCACCCCTATTTTTAAAAAAGGTGATAAGAATCTTATTGAGAATTACCGTCCTATATCTAAACTATCTGTCATTAGTAAAATCTTTGAAAAAATTATCTATAATTTCCTTTTCTCCAATTTCAAAAACTACATTATACCTGAACAACATGGTTTTTTTAAGGGGAGATCGGTAGAGACTAACCTGCTTAATTTCACTAGTACTCTCACATCTTATATGGACAAACGAATCCAAATAGACGTCGTTTATACGGATTTCTCTAAAGCTTTTGATAAAATCAATCACAACCTTTTACTCAATAAACTTTGGTCCCTTGGAATCCGAGGAAATTTATTTCGTTGGATCTCTTCGTATATACTAAATCGTCACCAAATCATAATTCTCAATGGTTTTAGATCATCACTTAGACATATTCCTTCCGGTGTCCCACAAGGGTCGCATTTAGGTCCCTTATTCTTTTTACTCTATATTAATGATATCTCATACATCTTCAAACATTCCTTTATACTTCTTTACGCTGATGATTTAAAAATTTACAAACCTATATACACCATAGACGATTGTCATAAGATACAAGAAGATCTAGATAGATTCTCTATATATTGTTTAAATAATGATCTTTTTATTAATCTAGAAAAATGCTCTATTTTAAATTTCACTAGAAATAAGTCAATTATTACTAATCAATATCAATTAAATCATTCAATCCTTAACACGTCATCTTCTATTAAGGATCTTGGTGTAATACTCAATAATAAACTAGATTTCTCTGAACATATTTCTTTTATTACCAACAAAGCATTTAAATCTCTTGGATTCCTACTCCGCTCAACAAAACCCTTTAATGATCCTTATGTACTAAAATTACTTTATTTTTCCTTTGTAAGGTCTCACCTTGAATTTGCCTCAATTATCTGGTCACCTTTTTATTTATCCCATATTAATTGTATTGAGAAAGTTCAACTTAAATTTATTAAATCCTTACGCTACCTTTTTCCTACCTATACCCATTCTACTGTTTCCGACATTTTAAAAATCCTTTCTTTTAACAATCTTTCTGTCAGGCGACGACATTCTGATGCTATATTCTTCTTTAAGCTCATAAATGGTTTCCTTGATTGTTCTGATTTACTGAATAAGGTTAATTTCAGAATCCCAGTTCGATACCCTAGACGCGTTACACTCTTTTCACTTGATCCTTTCAATACTAATTCCCAAAAATATTTTTATCTGCAGCGCGTTTATCGTATGTTTAACGGAGAGCTGAATGAGGTTGATCTGTTTGGTATTTCCCTACATCAATTCAGGTCTAACATCAAGAGAATCTTGACCGATTGATTCATTTTTTCTTCTATTCTATTTTTCCAATATTTCCATTATTTTTATACTTTAGTTTAGTTATGTAATGTGCTATTTAATCATATTATAGCTTTCATTCCTTTCCATTTCATTTGTTTATTTTGTATTTACCTTTTTCATTTGTTTTTTATATTTGTAAATTTCAATTTCTTCTTATATTCTATCTTATAACCTTTTCCAAATATTTTAATACTATAGTTTAATTATGCAATGTACTACATATTTTGTCATGCCTTTATTCTTTACTATTTAATTTGTTTTCCTTATATTTATCTTTTTCATTTTTGTAAAAATCTATTATTGGACTCGGGTGTTACATATATTATTTATTTACTTTTTGTGTTTTTTATACCTATCTCTGTACATCCTGTCTGTTGATTTTTCAATTAATAAAATAAAATAAAATAAAATAAAATTATTTTCACGTGGGTTTTCTTTCAAGGCATTCCAAAAATCTAGCCCAGACAGGATCAAAATATTTACTACACGAATGTATGTAATAATATTTTTCTTTATTTCCAAAAATAGAGCATTGTGTGTCAGAATCGATATCTCGTTTTGGACAGAATCCGACAGACAATAAACAGGTGTCAAACTGATTCGCTTCTGACTTGTTTCGCTTTTATTTGAAGCGATTGTCGTATTTCGTCGCGTAATATTCGCCATTTGTTATTCACGAATTTTTCGTGCGGTCCAATCAACCGGAAACGTATTGGGTCGCGGCAGAATTTCAACTTTTTCCCAAACTGATTTAAAATACATTAACGTTGCCGCGCACGAGGTGGCGCGAAAGCGCGTGTGTGTTTCGCGATTTCACAATTTTGATATCAATCAAAAATAAATACGAAAAAATAAAAAAAGGGAAGAAGTAAAATTGCGTTTCGTGAAAAACTTTTTTAATCAAATTTAGCCGTATCGTCACGTGAAAAGCGGCACCGCGCTTTTCGTGTCACCGTAAATAAAATATGTATGTATTCATATATGTATACTATTAAAATGAAAAAAAAACACGTGTGATGACACGTGTACCGTTATCCAATGAAGCTCTTGAACAGCTACCACCGTGAGTAGGTATGTACCTAAGTATGTATGTATGTATTCAAGACGTTTACGCATGAACGATTGGAACGCTTGTGGTGAAAGGTTTGCGGTCGCTGATCACCGTGTTCCGTTGTTGGGCAACCGAGTGGACCAGACAGTGAAAATTGCTAATTCAATCAAAATTAGTCGCTAAAAATAACAGGTAACGCGATTAGAGCTTTGATCAGTGCGCGTGACGGACTCGCTCTGTCACCCCAATCGTCGATAGGGCATACACACCCTCAGCCTATGCTAGCGTGTGTACAATATATGTACATATAACAATTGACCGTACAAAACCAATACTATTATTAACAAGCATTCAACTTCATGTGTAAATAACTAAAATTATTCCGATTGAGAAGTCAAATTCAAGTACTATATCGTAACCCTAGCGTATAAGCCTCGTAAATCCACTTTTGACTAAAAACAACTTATTTGAAATTCACCTCTATATATGACTTTTCAAATAATAACGGTAGAAATATAATAAATTTCTATATCATATTATTAAAGTAATACAAGATAGTGTTAATGGAATAAATAGTCCCTGGATCAAAATGTGATTTTGACATTACAAGGTAGAGTTAAGGTAACAATTTATGCTTTTAATAGAAGTAATCTGTGAATTCATATCATCATCATCATCATCATCTACAGCCTTCACCAACCACTGCTGGATAAAGGCCTCTCCTACACGCTTCGACCCGTCTCTGTTTTGCGCAACCTGCTATTTTTGAAAAAAATTCGAGATAAATCGCTTGGTTGGAGGCACATGACATTGTTTAAAATCAATGATTTTTTTTATTCCTTGATACGACCAAAGTTTAGCATTAGGTCTAGTTTAGCATTCTCTAACGTGCTTTCAATATAATATTACATAGCTTGTTTAAATATTTCAATTATTTTTGTTTTTGTTTCGGGCATCATCCCAATCAAATCGCTGGGACAACAAAGTAGGAATTTCGAGAAAATCACATGAATGCTCTACCGCAATATCTCCAAGCATATCTTTCCATTCAAATATTTCTGACGCAAACCTCAGAAGGAAAACAACGCGGGGGGTAAATACAAGGAAGTGTTCCGTCGAATTCCGCCAACAATTCATCGGTCCGTACCGGATGGTGGTTTTCCGCCATCTATCTACTATCTCTACATACATACATATGTCTATCTATCGGCATCGAATCTCCAGTGGCGGTGTCGGGTGCCCCTGCAAGGGTTCAACAGTGAAACATTAGATTAGGCTCGAATGGGTTATACGAACTAATTCCGATGAAAATCACTTCCCGTGAGATCTGACTCCGTGAAAACTAGCTGCTCGAATCCAAAGGATCCCATTCTCAGTGGGGTCGCGCGCTCGAATACTTAAGCACTATTTATGTCACACTTTGATCAGCTTCTAATTGCCACGGGGGACAGATACTTGCGGTTGCCTTTGTCGTTTCGACAAATCTACTCTTTCCGTAGTGACTACATGTGTATGTGGAAATGTTTGGCATGTATGGCATTCCCAAAAAAATCGGCCAAAGCTTATGAATATCTTAATTGAAAATTTCCAGTTCAGTTATATCCTCTCAATATTAATATTATTATTAGTAATAATCACAACCACAGTTTATGTAAGGCTTTTATAAGTGATCGACACCTAAATAAACATTGCTAAAAGGGTTAAACCTTTTAGCATGCGAATAATTATCTTTGGAGAATATACATATGTATGTACATACAAGTATAATGCTTACGTTTTATCGAAATTACTACATTAATTAATTTGGATTAAAGTCCCTTCTAATTTTTATATGCGTACATGGATTTTAGTTAACTTAAGTGAAGGCTAACATTCATTTAACAGTCTGGCTAAAATCTAGTTAAGTTTGATGGTCTAAAACGCAATTTAAAATTGACGAAACAATTATGCCAGGTTAAATAATATAAAAATCAATTAAAGAATTAATATTTGCCCTCCAACTGTGCAGAGGTAGGGAGGTGGTAAAATGTTATAATTTGTGCTTTGAAATATAAGCTCGTTAAATTTTAATAACCCTACAAACGCGGACGCCCAGTCCGTGCGTCTTATGAGGCACTTCCAAGAAATCTCATGAATATATTAAATTTGAATAATAATTTTTGGCCATTAATTGAATGTCGTTGCAAAAGGCTGTAATTCGCTTACGACGATGAGAGCCTTCTCGGTGGTGATGAAAAAAAATGAGAGGGAAAAAATCTACGTGATTTTTGTCCCCGGCGAAAATCAGATAAAAATTTTCCCTCCAGTCGAAATAAAGTCAAATTAAATGAAACCACATTTTCCGTTGCCGAGTGAGATTTTTCGGTTTTAAATCCCTTTTTAATTATATAAAAAAGAGGGATTTTAATTGCCTATTGACCTGTTTCTGGGGCCCCATCGGCCGTGGGCTTCGAATTTGGCAGAGGATGAAGAAATGGAAGGGGAATAGGATGGGAGGTCCTTCTTATTTATGATCCTTCGGAACTCCACCATCCTCCCCCGAGCAACCAGTCAGAACCACCCTCGCTCACTACTACTCAATCACTTTTTAATACATTTTTCGGGGACCCTCCAAAAGACTCATAAACGAAATTAAATAAGGATATTAGATTACGAATCTTCGAGAGATGGCTTTAACATTTGACATTTTCTATATAAAATATAAACTTCCTACCGTTTATTTCGTAAATAATTTAACTACTGCTTTTACTTGTACTTCTTTTTAGATTCCAGGTATTCAATATACATATCAATGAATTCCTACTGAGCACCCTCGCGCACAAATCACGATTCACCATTGTGGAAGTTATATTTCCGTTTGTTCAGCACGCTGAAATGGGGGGTGGGGTGGCGACAGAGCCGTTCTTAGAAACGTTCATTTCCGATCTTGAAAATGTAAAAATAAAATAAAAGTAAAAATAAAAACACGAAATAAGTAACCGCCGCAGACGGAGAGAGTTGGCTCTAATTGGCGACACTTCTGCACAATCCCCATTTCCTCCCCCTAGCAACTTATGATTGGGGATGCCAATAAGTTACGGCATTTTTCACGTGCCATTGTGGCCGTTTTGTCTGGACGTACTGCGAACGAATGCCGACGTCGTGAAAGGAAACTTGAAAAGAAAGCCTTAAAAAATGGTTCCTGCTTGTTATTATTTCCGAGAAGAGCACACGAGTACAAGTAAATCCACACATACATACATACTTACGTACAATACATAAAACGACGTAAAATATTATATTATTTTTCAAAATAAATGCGACAGCATTATTTGTTGCTTTTAGAGACTAATTTTAAAATTTGAAAAACATTTGTACGTATTTTAGCGTGCGTTTGAATGTGTATGTGTGTATATGAGGGTTTGAGATATCCGTTAATCTTCAACGAACCCAAAAGTCAAATTACTCGGCACTACTCTTCTTCCGATCTTCGAAAGCTAATCAACCGTAAGCTTAATCTGTTTAGATGTGGTTCAACGAATCTGTTTTCGCTTAAAAAGATCGATATACAATTTCGGTTTGAGCTTTCCCCCACACGCCACGACTGCAATCCATCACAAATATCTTCGTCATAACGATTTCATCAACAATTTTTTAGTAAAATCAATTCCATCTGAACTTGTACGATACTGATATGATGTACATATGTATGTATGTATATGTATTTGGAATTTTGCAGGATAATTTCGGTATCATGGTAGGTCTCATTGCCATGCCTTTTCAATCTCGACCACCGTCTGTCCAACTACGCTCTGTATACATGGCATCCCGAATCGAAAATGAAAAGAAACCTTTCGTTTCTTTTACCCGTTGTGTACATATGTATAGGTAAGGTGGGCATCGTCCTCAATTTTTCGAGTGCGTCCAATAAAGAGATTTCTTCGTAGAAGGGTCCCCAGGAAAGGTCGCTTTCGACACATCCTTGATTGGGTCCCCGGGCCCAGCTCGCGTGTGTGGTATTGCGAATCATTCGGAATAAATATTGACATTGTGTATCCTGGCGGCAGATATGGGATGGGAGATACTGAGGGTGGATGGGGGAGGCCTCCTAGTCCCTAAAGGGGACATTAACGACCTATCTTTCAGCCGACGGGGACCCTCCCGTCGGCGACATTTCATATTGAACGGGCGACCGTGCCTTTGAAAGGGACCCCTAATAAATGGGAACTTTTTTATATCGGTACCTTTGATATATACTTTCACATTTTCTACACAGTATAAATATACAATGTAGGATTATGATATCGACATCTCAATGTTTAAATGTTTTATTAGGTGACCGAAAATAGGTCATGCACTTGGTATGAATTGACGACAGCGCATCATTTTATGAAATTGCTTAAGATTCTTAAGCCTTTACCCGCGGCAACTTTCGCGGTACTTTTTTAGCAAATTTTTAACAAAAAGGTTTTCAACCATAAATATATATTGTAAGATATATTCAAGTGACCAAATATATACATATGTACATATATCAATTAACGCCTGAAGTTTTTCTTTTTTAAATAGTGAATCAAGCCTGAAGAATTTTGTTTAAACATTGAGTCCTGCTATCCTATTTACTGGCATTTTACGCATGACTCATATAGCGGTCATCTGCGGGCAAAGGCTTAAGAGTTATTTAAAATTTTTAAACCAAATCTATTAAATAATTTCAAGGTCGATGACATATGTATATGTGCATATAATTCGCCCAAATGCAGTTTTATAAAACATACGTACATATATTATATGTACCTATTAAATTAACTTCTTCATTTTTAAAATAATTAGAATTTCGCCCAGTTTTAAGCTGCACAGATTGTTTTGATTGCGTGATGCCTCATAAAACCGGTTCGTCATCAATCGAGTTCATGGGATCGATCGGCATTGATTTGCTGTAATTCGGTAAGTGAATAGCCTTTCAGTAGATGGTGGAAGGAGAGCTTGCGGTGAGAAACCTCGCTGAAAATCAGCTGAAGGAGGAGAAAGAAGCATCTGAAGCTCACCAATCACGACGGTGGACGGCAAACGCCACTAAATCGCCGGGATGACGTTCGTATAAAGGCGCTTTGGTTTTGTTCCATCCGTGGCGATTTATTCGAGGTGACGATGCAACCCCCATCTTACATTTTCCTTTAGCTTTTTGATTAACGCAATCCTATTTGTAGCTTTTCTCTTCCCCTCGCGAGCTTTTCCGCTCGCGGACATTGGAAAATTTTCGCCTTTATTCCTTTGCTTTTGTTCACGTCGCGTGCATCGTCGTTTTTTATGATTAAAAAGTCGCAGTTGGATGCGTTTCTTTCTAATCAAAACGCTTATCACTTCGACAAAGCATTTATCTGCTAAGACTATACTCAAAAAATAAATATTTTCCAATACGATAATACTCAATGATATAAAATTATTTTCCACTTATCACTTATTAATATTTTTCTTTCTAAATTATTCTCATAACTACAAAATAATTAATTAACTTCTTTGCCAATCTCACCATACTAAATAAACATTATTTTTTGCATGTAATATAATTTTAATGCATTAATTTTTAAAGTTTTACTGTAATAAATTATTTACATATATAATACAATTGGCATGCGTTTTGACATATTACATATAATACATAATTATTTTAAATGTGTCAAAAAGTGATCATTACTGCAGGCCATTAGTATTATTGACAGTATCCCCTCTATACCAATAATGATGCCCCGATATCAGAATATCCAGATATTTGCGTCATTTCATTAATACCGTGAGAATTCCACAGCTATTAAAATATTCAAAACGTATATTGATGATTTCCTAACAACTCGTCCTCTCACTTCGACTTATAAACTACAACTTAGTATAAGTTGAAAACTCCCTCAATCGGAAAATTTCCTTCGTCTTTTCCAAAGCTTTTGAGATATTTTCTTAAAACACAACGTTTCCTATTTCATATGACCCCGCACCTGCTTGGTTAAAACGTATATTGTGACTTTTCTCATGTACATTTTTTTATTTACAATATTTCCGTTCATTTATTTACATATAAAAATATATACCAGGAAGGCCTAGCAGGTAAACCCCAGTGTGCAACCATAGAGACATCTATGGATAAATTTTAATAAATTTGCATTCTTGCAGCATATTTTTTATATTAATCGCCGAATTGAGATGCTGAAAAACTTGAAATTTGCGAGATATCTGTGAACAAATTTGCAACATTTTATAAATCAGTGAATTCTAAATGCTGTAAACTCGAATTGAGTTTTTGTAAACCCAATTTGATGGAACCATTTCAATGGAATCAGATAAATTGGCAATCTCTGAAAGGAAAATATGGACTTTGGAGTTACATATCCAAGATCTGACCAGCTGCACAACCACGGATTGAACCCGTGACCACACAATTGAAACCATACACGCTAACCATTGACCTATGTATGTTGCTGGTTATTACAAAACGTCATTATTGATCTATCCAAAAAGAATTGCATGATCATAAAAATTACGCATTTATATCGGACACGCTTTCATGTTACGGCTACATTTCGCGAATAAGATATACACAATAATATAATCATAATTAATTCAGGACTTCGTACAATTTTCAAACATCAATTGAAATTTTGCAAAAAATGCCTTTTAATCTTCAATTCCCCTGAAGAAAATTGTCATTTTTAATATGAAATATACTTCTTACTTATCCCGAGAGGAGAAGGGAGTGTTCGTCCCGGAGACGGATCGCGGTGCGGCTTCCGGGACACAATGTAATCAAATTAATCCCGAGGATCGGCTCAGCTGGCCCCGGCCCCGATCCCCATTCAATCCCCGAAAACGAGCGAGGACCTTTTAGCGTCCGATTGAATCCGGCGACCAATTAGAATTGGGCCGGATGGGTAGAGGTGGGCTAGGGGCTAGCGATGGAGGGGAGGATGAGTTTGGGAGATTGGGGCGGCCTAAACGCCACTCTACCGCCGCCCCATTGTGGCGCGATACTTTTTCCAGGCACGTCACTGCCCTAATATATTTCTTTGTGGTGCGAACTGGCCGCGCCCGGTTAATACGTCCGTATGTATTCGGCCAAGGCGCCCTTTTCAGCCGGGGCCCTTCATCAGACAACGGCGCCTTTTGATCTCGAAAGACGCCTCGCTCAGAAGGCCCCTTTGGCCCCTCCGCCGCTCCTATAATACATTCCCCTCGTATTTCGTCTTCCCAGCGTATTCTTTATCTTATTCTTCACGTCTTCGCATTGTGAACGAAATGAATATATTGTGTGCAAACGTATTATTTGCTCAGATTTGACAAGTCGGCAGTAGTTGTGTGTGCGCGCTGTCATGTCGTTTCGTAATGTTTGATCGGGAACGTTTATATAGGTACATATATATGTATGAATGTACTCTCCAATACTAATGCTCATTTGAAAAGTCCAATTAAATATAAACAATAAATGTAATAATTAAAAAACAAAACATTACTTGTCATAAATTAACATAATTATTCCATGGTACATATGTATATGTACATACCTATGTACATACATATATATCTAAAATATAATTTCGAAAGAGACTTGGTATGTAACTATTGTTGGTTCATAGAATTCGTGACGTTCAATTTAATAAAAAAATACTAATAAATATTTAAATAAAATAAAATTATTCAAATAAATTTAATAAAATGTTTACTATAAGATTGGCCATGTTTAATCGGTTTATATTAGAAATACCGAGCGTAACCGGGTAAAACCACTAGTCTTATATAAACTAAAATTCAAGCACAGCATCTATATTTCAACGCGAGGTTTTTAAAAGGAATTGATTTAAAAAATATATACATCTGCATTTGATGTGTCACCATTTATGTACAATCTTTACGTTGCGCAAGCATTTATGTATAGTCATTTAAGTCAGCTACGATTATGTAAACCAACCATCTATCTGAGCAATACTCATAGCTCTAGTTATTTAAACAAAAAAAAAACACCAACTAACTACATATATAGATAGATTATTTTATTATTAAAAAATTGGTTACATTATTAAAAATTACATATGTACATATGTACATACATATGCAGTTTTATATATACGTATGCAGTTTAACACAAAATACAGGGAGTGTTAAACCCTATGTGGGATTGTTAACTGCAATATATAAGAACGCCACAGCTTTTTTTTCAGATACAGATAGATTTAGTATAGGAAAAGGAGTAATATTCAAAGAGACACCATCAAGTGATTCTATGCGGTACTTGAGGTCGTTTTCAGGAACTTGGAAAGGGACACAGCAGGAATAATCTTCAACTGTTGCTTCTTGAGTCATCTTCGGCTCGCAGACTCGCGATCAAGCTGAATTATGTACTTAACAGACTGACCGCACACAGGGAAAGTAGGACAGTAGGATTAAGAAATAGCGTAGATAATACGAAAATAATGTGCATATAGGTATAATAGTTATTGCATACCTGATAGAATTTCATTAGATGATAAAGTATTTTTGGAATTATTCAATAAATATTTATATTTAGGACAAATAATAGACATGTTAGGTAGTAATGAAAACGAAAAAGAGTGCCTTTGAACGAATGAGTGGAGTTTTTAAATCAAAAATGACACTTTTTCTGAAGAAAAAGACCTTTCTATTAATGTTTTTATTTTCCAGTGATGATGTGTGGATGTGAATCTTGGACATTGAATTTCAAGATGCTACACAGTCCAATGCACTCAATTAAGTATGGAACGCTGTATGCTTGGCATAACGAGGAAATACAGGAAGCGGAATACGTGGGTTAAACGTATGCAAAGGGTAGTAGATATAATTAAAAGATTAAAATAGAAATGGGCAGGTCACATTGCTAGAGGAATGGACGAAAGGTGGACAAAGAAGTGCTAGAATGATACCAGAGAGAATATAAAAGGGTAAAAAGAAGACCACAGGGAAGATGGGCAGACGAAATTGGAAAAATTTAGGGTTGAGCAAAACAGAAACGAGTGCAAATGTGTTGTAGAGGCCTTCATCCAGCAGTGGATAGTGAATGGATGTTGACGATGATGATGATATGTACATATATATGTAAATATGTTAGACATTAGCCACATAATTAGCTCATATTTTGATATTATATTTGCTCTTAGTCTATTGGGTATAAATTCGTCACTCATATTATATGCGAATAAATGTTAATAGAGTTTGGACATACACGTATATGTACATACATACATATAAAAGTTATTGTATAGGATATTGCTCCTAAATATGCACATATGTGTACATGTATTAGGTATATCATATTTGTGTTCCCACTCAGCTATACCCAATTATAACTTTCTGATTAATAAATTTACCCATGCGCGAATCATTTCGACCAAAAAAATATATACAAATAAAGAGAAAACGAGCAACACTAGAATTAAGTCCGTTTCTCGGTCCATTAATTCAGAGACGATGTTTAATTCGCAGAGACGTCCTGCCGAGTTTTTCGCTCGCTGAAAATTTAACGAAGAAACCGACACTGCCCTGGTTGTTGTCTGGGGGTGGGAGGAATGGGGATGAGAAGGGATGGGGTTAGTTGTGGTCCGAATGGCGTCGGCAGCGGCCGCGGCGGCTATTAATCTTGATATTTTATTTAGGGGCCTCGGTGTCCCTGCGGCCTGCCCTTGCGACACGTACAAAGCGCACCACCGGCTGCACTATTCCCTTCCCCCCACACAAATTGCATACAAACAGACGACCGATCTCTAAATTCAATCTGTTTGTTCCCCGAAAAAAATGTAGTTACGACGATTCGCCTCTGAATGGTGGCTCCTATGTGAGTGGCTGTTTGTGTGTCCTTTATCTCGGCAAAATGCAGAGCACGTCGTCGAGATTCACGCGTACCTCTTCAGCAGGGTCTGCACGTCCATTGCACGGACCACCCACTACTTTTTCAGCTCCACAATTACACTTTAACAGTTTCGTAGGTCGCTTGTAGGGAATGAGAGCGATGCCTCAATTACCTCGAACGACAAACAAACGCATTTCAGCCTTCGTTATGTAAAATTTGTATGTAAATCAGTAGTACACTAACACGTTCCTCGATTTCCACGGTAGGTAGGATTCACCAAAAAACGCGTAAAAAAGTAGAAGAAACAATATTGGATTTGATAACTATCACCAAATTTCCACTGGCTGATTTAAATGCTTCACTCACATTTGTAATGGTAAAGAAATTCGATGCGTTAGAATCACTAATGGATTATGTAATTAATTTATATTTTATTTTATTAATACCAGAGAAATGTTATAATAATGTTACGTACGCCGCGGATTAATATGATTGTCAAGTGATGATTGTCCACAGACATTCCTAAATAATTTTAGCATCAATCGTATTTGATGCTTGATGCTCGACGTATGTCCGATAAAAACTTATCTGCTTGTTTATATTACTCGCAAGATGGGCAAGCATTGTTAAAAATTGCACAATGCATTCAAAAACACACAATAAACAACGTGGGATAAATTTTTATAAGTAAATTGATCTGATTGTATTCCGTGCGTTGTAGCGTAGTTATGAAGACGTACCGCGTACTATTGACACAATTGATTTATTCGTAAGGGCCCTTCTATTATTATTACATTTCTCTGATTAATACAGATTTTTTACCCATTTTTATTTTATTAACATAGCATCTATGGTCAACTGTCTTCATAAGTATTATTCAAGGCCAATTACAACCATCAATCATCAAACATTACAATCATCATAGAGACATCTATGGACAAATTTATGCAGCATTTTACATATCAACAAATTATGAGATGCTGGAAACTCAAATTTTGCGAGAAATAGTACAGGAATGCCAATTCGATGGAACCGTTTCCAATGTATTCGGATAAACTCTGAAAGGAAACGATCGACCTTGGAGTCTCGTGTCCAAGGTCTGACGAGCAGCAAAGCCCGTGACCCCAAAATCGAAAGTTAACCTCTGATCTACATATGTACGTATGTTGCTGGTTGAATTAAAAAAAATCGTCTAAATCAACAGATGAGTGAATAAAAACGTCTAAAAGGATGTAAATGGATTTAAATAATCCATTATCTGATTTGCAGCACGAAACCAAAGAATTAAAACAATTTACAATTGGAATTAAAAAATGTTTTTTTGGTAATTGGCTTTGAAATACCAATTTCTTTTAAATCATAATTAAAATTAATCTAGCTGATTTTTATTAAGAGATGATATGAACAATTTAAAAATTTTCAAATTTTTTTTAATTATTAACAAACATCTTTTTAATTTAATTAATTATTATTAACATAATTATTATTGTTTTATTTTTTTTACCATGTTTTTATTGCGGGATTGTCCCAAGGCGACACTTATGGTCAACTTTGTACATTCATATTTATATAAGTTTATAATACTAGTTTTAATTAGAAATCGAATTTAAATAATGGCGACAAATGAAGGCAGGTGGCCATTTTTGGCAGGAACCATTTCAACAATGAAATTAGATAAATTAGTAAACTTTGACAGCAACCGATCAGCTTGGTGTCACATGCATACATATATCCAAGATATGGCCAGCATCATTGAATTGGGTCTCGAACCCGTGACCCCTCGGCCGTCAGCATTATACGCTAACCACTGAGCTATGTTTATGATTATGAAATTAAATTAATATTAAGTATTAAATTAATATTATTTTACATACAAACCTGATTTTATTCTAATTTCACACGTGCCTAAGGAGATTCTTATTAATTTAAATTAATACTTCATATTTGTAGTTATTTGAAATATTATTTCTTCTTATGGGTGTAAACGTCACCTGGCGCAGTTTCCAGCGTTTTGTAAGGCCACTAACATACGAGGTTCTACGTCTACAACCTAGAAGTTCTACAACCCCTAAGCGTAGAGGACGTATGCCTTTTAAGTCCTTCTTTGAATAATGTTGCGAAAGAGCTTTGAAAGCTCAACATAATTGCCGCACTATAAAATTACCCTTAAACAAATTTATTTTCAATGCTCACTGTCAGTAAAATTTTCTTTATTTTATTAAAAAAAAACATACACTATATTAATTTGAATATATTTAAATATATATATATATTTGGTATATATTTAAAATTTTCATATTTTCATTTTAAAAAAATGCTTCATTTTTTCGTTTGTTTTCTTTGTAAGTCGAGCAACGAATTAATTCTGTTCTCTCCTTCAAATCCCTGTTTCCATTTCGCGATCCCGCATTTTTCCCCAAAGTGATAAAATGTACATTGTGAAAACGAGCGAAAAGCCACGAGGAGTCGCATTTTTTATTCAATCTTCTGAAAGCATTTTCCGCATACATTCCATTATTAAGGACGGCGTGTTGCGTGTCAGAAATAGACAATTTACATATCGCAGTGTCACCACCCACACCTTTCCACTTACACCCCCCTATTTTCCACCCTAAACTCCCCATGCCTTACCGCACCTCCCCCACCTACAGTCGAGGCCTATTTGGAGCTGCTCCTCATCAGGTCAACCCCTCGTCGATAGCTCTCACCCCCTAAATGGAAGGGGTCCTGCGCTCAAACAAAAACTGTTAATTATAAATGACACTGACGCCCCCGCACAAAGTTTCATAATTACAGATTGAAAAATCAACTTTTTCAAACAATCCAATTAATGATGACACGCAAACTGTGAATATAATATTTATATACTTACGTTTTATACAAATATTTTAAATATAGTATCGTGACTTTCCACTTTGCTTTCAAGTATGTTGATATGTCAACGATCTATTTATTTTCTTAATGAATGATTTGTTTCGATACCCCCCCACAGTTTCGCCAATAAAGTTGTTTATTTCGGTCAGTGGAACGTTCGACACTAAAAGGTTTGCTTTTCCACTACGTTTCAACTATCTACACACAATATAAAGAATGAATCCAAATAAACGCAACACAATTTTATTGATGATTACTTACATAAATAGTAATGATAAGTGCCATAAAATTTATTTATGTTACTATACAATAATATAAGTTTATAAATTGTAATATTATATTTTATATTTTCGTAATTAAAGTCCAATTATTTGAATGCAAAATTTAGTTGATTAGCTTTTTTAATATGTAGGTGCATATTAAACGTTAAATTCACTAAATCAAATACCATTTTAATTTACAATAAAATTACATCAACCAATTCGTACTTATGTACATACAATTATATAGTGGCCGTTAAACTTGTTTGCTTTCTGCCAAATTTAGAATGTAAGAATTATACAAGAAAACCAAAAAAAGTTTCGTTTATATTATCCAACACTACGTGTCCCCAGCTCGGCACAGTACTGCACAGAAAAGGTGACTTCTATTCATACTATACAGCATCACCCGGTTTTTGCACCATCACACTTGTTTTGGATGAGTGCAAGGAAAAATCGGCTTACATATACAATACAGAGCGTGACGATGCGGCTTAATATTGCTTGCGTCGTATCATCGAGTCATTATTGTCACGATATGACGTTTCCCAAAAAATATTCAACGCATGACAGCACTTTCATTAGTACGAATACACTCGCCACTATTATTTTTTATTTTATTTATAAAATTTTAGCTACCTATCTAATTACTAACTTCTTATACGTTTCACATGGTTTTCGTTTAAGTAGTCATTTTTATATCTATTATTTTGACTATTGACGTAACATCATGCATTAATATTTCCACAGTGGTCAAAGAAAACTGATTCTGCTTGATACATGACATGTACTGCTGTATAATATGAATATATCGTTTCAGTTACTGCTGCTGCTGATACGCATTACGGAGCATTTGAATGTGTCCATATATAATGTCCTAAAAATATTTTTCGTACCAGTATGTGCTGTGTTAGTATAAGTGAACTTTAATACGAAAACCGCAACGTGCTTGCCACATTTTTGACAAACATCTACTGTGATGAGGGAGGCTGTAATATCTCCTCACAATAGACAATACCTCAAAGGTATGAGCTCTGCGATATATGTATAAGCCAGCAGATCGTAGAAGGAGAGGAAGTTACTGACGTATCTCAAAACCTCCCCCACTTTGCTGAGATACTTTCAGCGCACAATTTCTGACATTATGCTTTAAATATATTAAAAATATATGAAAAATATGGTTTATTATTATTCGATACGGTTTAATTTCGTGCACTTTGACTACAACGCGTAAAGGTTACGTTTCTCCTAATCAAACTTGCAAAGTCGGTTGGATCGCTTCCGGTGCATGTCACGCTCACTTCCGGCACAGGAAGCGGCCCCTCACTCATCCCCCCCCTAGGAAGTTTCACCATCATCTTAATTTGCCGCGTATACACTCTATAAAATAATTCATACCTTTTATTATATCTTATTAAAAAACTTTCAATAGAATTTATTTGAACGCACAAGAAAAGTTCACTTCTGATTATATAGGTATATTTTAATTACAATCTATTAAACGATTACAACCAACGCTTACACTCTTTCATCCAGATGTTGGATATTATTTTTTTTCTTACAAAATACTTCTTCTGTAATTCACAGGCAAAAAAACGATTTGTCTTTCCAGTTTGAAAAATTAAAAAGTTTCATAGTTTTCTTTCAACGGGGTGGCGCTGGAAGTAATATTAAATTCCGTAACTTAAAAAGCTTTAAAACTTAAATCTGTATAATTTCATCGATCGACCCACCTTCTTAAATGTGTTAAATTTCAGCATGAAATTTCAAATAAAAAATAATAAAATTTTTACGGAAAATATGTAGCTCAAAAAAAAAGTATTTTATTATTTATAAAAAGGTTCATCCCGCAATCTATATATGTTAAAATCAATGTTTGTCCGTCTATTTTGTCTGTCTGTCACGTATGCGTTCCTATACCATTCAACCGATTGCGATGAAACATGAGTTTTTGTGTGCATGCCAGCGATGATTTCTGTATTAAAAACCGCCCGAAAACGGGAACGGGAACGGAAAAATAGGAATGAGTGGCATTGCAATGCAATCATTTCAAATGTTTTCGGGTCGCCACCTGCGTTATTAGGGTAAAATAAACAAACAATTGAATAATTTCAAATGTGTTCGGCGCGTGCGTTTTCTGTATTATATATACATAACTGTAATTTAATTTGATTATTAAGTATTAATTTGAAACTGAAACATTCATTTATCAAAACACATCGAGAAACGGGAACGGGAATGGGAATGGAAACAGGAACGAGAACGGGAATTGTATGAGTTATTGTGGCATTGCAACGCATGCCGGGTTCAGCTAGTAAGGAATAAAATTCCATTCAACTACGTATTTTGAAAACTATTTATCTTTAAATTTTGAAATAATGATTCAATTATTTCTTATAAATATTTCAATTTTAAATTTCGTGATCAATTATACAGTTCCAATATATGATCCATGACAACTATAAAATTAAAACTGATGTTGCTATAAATTTCTCTATGGAAAAATCAATTGCTTATTATTATTATTGGTCATTTGACACTATGGTGTCAAATGAATTATAAGAATAATAATAATAACTTTCTTTTGCAGACCATATAAATAATATCGTCCATATAAATAATATATACATAAATAATACAAATAAATGATAAAATTAATAAATATACTATAATATGTAATATAATAAATAAATATAATAACCAGCAACATAATGCTATCGAACGAAGTGGTCACAGATTCAATCCCACCATTTGCTGCTGGCCAGATATGTGACTCCAAAACCATCTTATTAGCAATAAAATCATCAAATAATTTATTTTGTCAAAAAATATCTTGTACTTCTAAGTGACTCTTTACTGAACTCTTTTTTGTAGCCCAACAGTTAGTTTTTACATTCAAGCTTGGAAGAGTATATACCGTTGCGGTTTCGGAAACTGGAACACTTGTAATTTTACGATTTTTGGGCAATAACAATATTGTCCCATTAGGTGTGTGGTTTTTAACGATCGGGTCTTTTAAATATGATTGTTTTCTACGATTTGAGTTCAATTTAGTGTGAGTTTTCGAGGTGAACGGATCGAAATCGTTGAAAATAAAAAGACCATGCAACAATACACTCAACTATCATTGGAGGAGAATATAAAAATCGCTGCTTTGGCAGACTCTGGACATTCATTGCGATCAATTTCTCAACAAATGGGACGTTTCGTATCTACTGTGTCAAGAATAATGAAAAAGAAAAATTATTCTGGAACTTTTGCTCGTAAGAAGGGGACAGGACCGAAAAGATGCACATCCGAGAGACAAGATCGCCTGATAACTCTATTATATTTACGGCAACGGTTCAAAACTGCTGTAGACATAAGAAAAGAGATCTCGGATCAATTTTCAATTGAAATTAGTGATGTAACATTAAGAAAACGACTCAGAGAAGCTGGACCGCACGCTCGGAAACCTGCGAAAAAACCATTACTTACGAAGAAAATGATGAAAAACCGATTAGAGTGATCGAAATATCACGAAAATTGAACGACATCGGATTGGCGACAAGTCATATTTTCTGATGAGTCGAAATTTAACCTCTTCAGCTCCGATGGTTTTCCGTATGTTCGAAGAAAAGTTGGAGAAAGATTCGACCAAAAATGTACCTTGAAGACAGTGAAGCATCCCCCAAGCCACATGGCTTGGGGATGTTTTTCTTATTATGGAATTGGTTGAATACAGTTTGTGCAAGGTTCCATTAACGGAATAGCATATAAAAAAATTCTAGAAAAAAGTTTTATCCCATCAATGAAAAACCATCGTTCAAATTCTGATGATGTCATATTCCAAGATGACTCGAGTCATTGTCGAGTCAAATTGAGTCGAGTCGATTGTCATCGAGCTAAATTAGTGAGTATTAATTTTATTTATATTAAATGTAATTAATAATATTTCGATCAAAAAACTGAAATATTTTTGTTGCTTTTTTTTAGGTTCGGGTTTATTTGCAGGAATTGGGTGTAAAGACATTAACATGGCCTGGGAATAGTTCCGATTTAAGCCCAATTTGAAAATTTATGGATGGCTATTAAATATAGGATTAGTAAAACAAATGCGTCAAGCCATCAATCATTAAAAGAAACCGTTGAAAAAGTATGGTATAAAGACTTCAGCATCGACATTTTAAGAAACTTAATAGATTCTATGCCTAACCGTATAAAAGCCGTGATAAAATTATAAGGAGCCGCAACAAAATATTAATTATGTTTTTATAATTTGTAAATAATACCATGTGACTAATAAAATTAAAAGCTTACGCTCAACTGTGTTTTTTCATTCAAAATTTCATTCAAATGTGGAGGCTGCGTTTGGTCATAAAAACCGGCTCGGACTAAAATTCTCCCTACCTTTTTTTTGTTGTTTGTTTTCTTAACACTATGATATAATCTACCATTTTAATGGCTTTGGGTGTTTATTTTATTTAAGATCACTGAAATTTCACGCAAAATCACATTTTTCTATGGTGTTCCGGTTTCCGAAACCGTGACTGTATATAACAATAGTTCAATATGAGTTTGATGATTGAATTTTATTTTATTTATTTATTTTATTTTTTTACATACATATATACAAATATACCAGGAAGGCTTTAACAGGTAAACCCCAAATGCGCCTTCCTGGTCCACATAATTATTACATAGATACATGTAAATCTAAACAATATCTGACATCTATGGTCAGATATTACAAACATCGTATTAATACGATAAATAACGATGAATAACTTTCATGTAACAATACGAATTTTATATTCGATAAACAACCACAGAGACATCTATGGTGAGCAATATGGCGAAACCTGAGATATAAAGGTTCGCAACAGAAAATTGGGAAGGAAACGCCAATTTTACAGGAATCGTTTCAATGAAAATCAGAAAAATTGGCAAATTCTGATAAGAAACGATCGACCTTGACAAACCAAGGTCTGGCCAATAGCGAGCCAATAGCGGGAATCGAACTCGTAACAACAAGTACGAGATAATTCAACATTCACCACTAGACCACGCTACTGGTGAATGTTTTTAGAATGGAGACTTCTATTTTGAAAGTTGGTTTAATGTGAAATGACTTACCTTCCCTGGTAACAGTCAGTTGTCGTACACATTTTCGCTCTGGAGTCTTTTGGGAAAATACATTTCGTTGAATATACGAGAGGCCACTCGGTCCAAAGTTGGCGAAATTTGGTTAATGAGTTTAATCAATAAACAGAAAAGGGGAACCGGTGGAAAGGCGGAGGGTAGGGTAGGGTAGCGCACCCTCGTGAGGGGGAGGCGGCAGCGGTCACAGCCGACGTCAAATCCAAATGCTTAATCCCGACGGGAAAACACAAAGTTTGAAGTGGTGATCGTGAGCAGCGGCGGCCCAAATTGCTTCCTCGGGCCCCCTGGCCCGGGGGTCCCGCGGGCACCTGGATATCGATGCGGCCCTCTTCCTTGGAAACTCGTTTCCGCCCAACAACGTCAAAGAAAATCAAAACCCCTCGTCGAGAAAAGCGATCTGCCGTCAACACCCCCTTCTCCACCCCCACTCCCAAAACTTGACTTTTATCGCTTAATACACTTAAAAAATTACTTCCTACTGATAAATGCTTCAATTATGATTTACGTACAGCGTTTTCACTTCTCGAAGGATTATTTAAAAAGTAATTCTATTATGTCTACCATGGGTGCCATGACAGGTTGCCGCAAGGCGACATCTATGACTACACTTATACAATGTATGAATGTAGGTAAGCATATTAAAAAACCAACAATCGACAAATTCGATATGCGACGAATGTGAGCGAAATTGAGCGGAAAAGGATGTCGATTTTTTTTTGTTTTTATGTAGATCATTGTGGCAAATTAGGTTATTCCTAAAATGCCACACTATTGGTAAGTTTAAGCTTTCAGGCAACATAGATGTAGACCAATTCGTGTATGTTTTGTAAATGAGTTTTTCGAGTTTTCGAGTTTTATCAGTACTTTAATCGTGTTTTTTTGGTATCTTTAATTATTTATCTCTAAAAAAACAAGTACATGTGTACATGTTTTTGTTGACATATGCATGGAAAGTATCCTAAGCAATGGGTGGAAAATTTATAGTGGGCTCACTCTGGTTGTCAAACTATTGGAATTGCTTTCTTCGACCCGAAAATAATGGAATCAATCCATTTCATCATTATTTCTGAACAAGATAAAAACAGCATCGCTCGTTCATTAATACATAAACACATATGTATATGTATATAGAATCGTGTATTTTCGTCGTGTACATATGTATATAGAATCGTGTATTTATAAGTCGTTAACTGTGTAGTTATTTTATTTAAAAATATTTCATCATATCGAACATGCCTTATATGTAAAGTAATAAGAATATTAATTTTAATTTGAATATTATGTAAATTTATTTGCAAACATATCAAACAATCTTATATAGAAAGCCGAAACGGTTTCTGTAATTCGTTTCTGATTGGCTGTCTTCAAAATCATTTCTGATTGTCTGGATTGGTCAAAAACGTTTGTGATTGGTTAATCGTTAATTTTTTTTTCGATTCAAATACAAATTAAATAAAAAAATAAAACAAATGAAGATTTGTATCATGGTTCGACGATATCCTCACTTCTAGACAGCATTTCCATTTACCGAGCAAATCCGGGTAGAACCCCTACTATTTAATAAATCTCTCTGAGGACCTATTTATTTATTTATTTATTTAATAGCAAATTTCTAATTACATATGTATGTAACAACATATCAAAAAACAACAAACTAAAATTAAAACTTCATATAACATAATATATCGAACATTGCATTTTAATTTATGCAATTACATCTTCCACAGAGGTATCCATTAACACCCTTCAAAAAAGCACCAATGTTATTACCACCTCTAATGTTTTCAGGAAGGGCCTTGATGAAAAACCTTGATAAATCGATGTACAAAAATTTTAAAAATAAATTAACTCGAGCTATGACTTGTGTACCACATATTTAACGATACAGATGAATGTGCAAATTAATTATTTTGCATTATCAAAAATTTTATTTTTGAACGAAACAACAAATACGTAAAATAACGATTCCGCGTAAATAAGCAACGAGGCACGCTGTGAAAAGAGCACGTCGAAGCTAATGAATATTTCGTCGAACACTCAGAAGCTTTGGGGTAGTTTTTGACCCGGTCGCGGTGGCTTGATTGTGATAAATAATTCGCAGGGATGTCGGGTAAGGGCGACCGGCGTCTGGGACCCCGCGTCGAGATCGCATACCTACCAAATGACAAACCCGTGTAGCTCTGAGCTAATTTCAGCTCCGAACACCGCCATTCCCGCTCGGGAAATATCAAACCACCCCCTCCCACCCGCGAACCATGCTACACTACCTTTGCGTCGTATTTGAAACCACCACTTTGGAATTTTTCAACGAGATTCGTATACAGAGGCGGCAGGTGTTCCCACTCGCTCCAATACAGAAATTCATAACCTTTTCAAACTACAAAGATAACTTCTCTTACTACATTTCTTCTAACAAACTACCATTTTTATTTTATAAATAATACTTTTATTCCAGTCGCATAGTAACAATATAATTAATTGTATCGAAAATTGCGGTTTTTAAAAATGGTTATTAATTCACCCGGTGACATAGTCACTCTGAAATATTGCATTGAAATAAATAAGAGTAGTCTAGTAAATGGCCATATTATTAAATTATTTATACACAGTACAATATTCGAAATGAATTTTTGTAAAACGGCAAATCTGCTTATTTCATATGAGCAAGAAATATTAAGCTATAACATGTGTACTTCCTAGCACATTTGTCCCTTTATTATTTTCCGTCATTAGCACTTTACACTACTGTGATGTATTGCGAATGACCAGGAATTATATTTTATCATATTTCTTCAAATATACTGAATGTAGGATCTTCATATTCTATGTATTCTTCATCAAAACCTATATGATTGGAATTATATCATAACGGAATAAAAACATGAATCAATATAAACAGATATGATTGTTTTCGCGGGAAGCCAGGGTGAGAATGATATCCACCTTGAAATGACGGTTCTGCTTCAGCCGTCTCTTTTTCATTTCTTACACTTATTTTATATTATTCGACATTTAATACATTAGATTTTTATAAATAATTACAATAATTAACCTCGTAGAGTTTGCATTATTTTAACACACATTTTTACACTGGATTTTTTTACCACAAACAATAAGGCAAGTGCTAAAAATGCACTGCAATAAAATAAGACGTTGATACATTTATTTGAGTTACATTTCATTGATTGTTGGTACACTTTTTCACTTATTATCAAGTGTAGGAATACGTATACCTAGTGAAAGAGTGGTTTTTGCATTGATTGTTCCAAGAATGCATCTAAATTATCTAATATATAATTTCGAAAGAGACTTTGTATGTATGTAAGTTTTGATTCGTAGAAACCGTGACTTTATTGAAAAAATTGAATTTTCTATGACTTTTCTATCAATATTGATTTTGATTCCGTTTTCAATTTCGATTTTGATTCCGTTTTCGATTTCGATTTCAATTCCGTTTTCAGTTTCAGATCCAGATTCCTTTTTCAATTCTGGTTCAGGGCTTTTTTTTAAGTTCCGGATCAGGATTGCTTTTTCGGTTACGGATCCGGATTCCAGTTTCAGTTCTAGATTCCAATAAATTTAATAAAAAAAAAAACAAATTAATTTTTACTTAATATTAGATTAGCCATGTTTAAGCGGTTTATATTACAAATACCGAGCGAAGCCGGGTAAAAACCACTAGTACTTCATATTTATTACTACATATAAATGTAATTTAAATTTAGAATTTTAATATACATAAATAACTGTGTAGTTTTCATTTATTTAAATATAGGTAGAATTATATATTTTGACATCGGTATTTTTTTCTAAAGATACGATGAAGTTTACTGAAGACGCAATGTGGTTCGGAGACCACTGGTTACGTGCAACTGTTATAATGCGATATCGCCACCTAGCTGTGTGGATTTGAGCAAACAATACGAAATAATTTCGTCGACGGAAATCTGCGCTGAAGTTATATAAAATTTCATAAACTTTGATGGCGTCGGGAGCTGGGAAGGTGTTCCGGGACGACAGCGCTATTAAGCGCTACTGCAGCCAAGAAAAGCGTCGAGCTTAAAGCGTCGCGGATAAGAATGGCGAGCGCCTTTCCAAGTTTGACGATTTCTCCGTCTCTGGAACCACGCTTGTGGATTCTGTGGATTCTGGGATGCACGTCTGCAGCCGCAGTCGAACATTACGGTGGAGCGAGCGCGCGCGGATGCACCCACAGCTTCCCGTGATGCCTCGCTAACTTCTTTCGTTGCACACTTAACAACCGCACGTGCAACAAAACGAAGGGCGACACTTTTAGCAAATCTATCAACTTATAAAAGCTTCCTCTCTACTGATTAAATATTTGAGTTTTAAAAATAAATCAAAATGTTTACTAGCATCCCCACGGAGAAAAAATATAAAATGCACATCATAAATTGTATCAAAGGGGTTCGTGTTTACGATCTCTCGTCGTTTGTGTGAGATTTTTTTTATTCCATTCATTAATTAGTAGGCTTTCTTGAAGAGCGACACAGCAAAACTTTGGCAATCAGCAAACGGTAAACTTTCGCCGGGACAAAGTTGCATTTCAATATTTGAATTAAAAAGTTTTAAAATGGTGGAGAAAAGCGCGGCGAACGGGTCGACTAAGAAAGAATCTATAGAAGATGGTAGGAAGGGGTTGACTCGACTTTTTTATTCCCCCTAGTCCTCCCACTGCCCTTCCATCCCCTTCTTCGCCGATACCCTTTTATTTGGGTCATTAATAACTCTGAAGAGTTGTTTGTTGCCTCGCTTGTTTCTCAAAGCTTTGACTTTGAGCGCACCCTTAACAAGATCAGTGTTTTTCAACGAGCGCAAATCTATCGGATGTCCTTTTGTTCGCATCCCTTCACTTTTATATTGAAATTAATCATCGCAGTCAAAACACTCGGAAAATGCGATTTTCAACAAAACAATACATTCTCAGATATTTAAATACGTGCAAAGCGCGCTTTTTGTAACACGTCAACATTGAAGCATTCTTATGGTTGAAAAATAATACTGCTAAGAAAATAAAATAATTCAAAGTTCAATTGCGCTTGCACTTTTTGCACTCAAATCGTTTCCAATTGTTCCTAGCATAATGCTCCGTGCCAGCTGTACTTATTTTGCAAGGAGTATGTTCAAACTGAAAATTTTCTGATTATTATTGCTCAAGTTTCAGTGAAACGGTGATGCTGCACAAAAAGATCCCTGGAGAGGAGACATTCGCCAAGTTCGGATGGAGAGGAAGCTACGATTAGGGTGTGGGGTAAAACACGGGGGTTCGGATGGTGGAAACCTCTCGTTCTCGTCCTCATCTTTGTCTCATCCTCATTCTAGCCCTCATCGAGGTGGACGCGACTTCGAGAGGCGAACTTGGTTCGCTCAAAATACTCACTTCCGTGTTCCAGATCTGTTACATCCAAAATATAGGTATATATAAAGTCATGGAAAAAGATCTGTCCAATATAGTTAATGAAAACCATAAATATGAAATTGACATACATATGTATGTATGTATGGTAAAATTATCAAAAATTGTTTGGAATAAGAACTTTACAGTATATAAATATTAATTTTTGAGCCTTTCGATTGAATGAGATAACAAGATTCGACCATATGACGAAAATCATACGTTTATCGATTGCATCAGATTTTTTTTCAATTTTCCGAATTTGTATCAATATGAAAACCTATCTAAATACAAATGGCGATGCGAGGCAAACGGCGTGTGATCATTTCCGAGATATCGAGTTATATTCATTTTCCACATGAAACTTTTCCACGCGAATAAACACATATGTATATAAATATACCTACACGCTTTTTTGTGCGAGCGAAATCTATTCGCTTTACCTGGACAAACAAGTTTCCTATTCTGGTCGGAAAATTCAATTCTCTCACGCGTCAGTTTTCCCATTAGCCAACTTGATTGATTCCCGAGCGGCACTGGGTAGAAACCGCCCCCAGAACCAGAAGGCCTCCAAACAGCCCCCAACTATCATATTTGCCGAACAAAAAATGTGACCTGAAAATATTTTCCGAAAGAAAAATCCCCTCGCACTATCGTTCGTGAAATATTACAAAACGTTTAAATAAACATATAAAGTGGACTAGAAAAATATATATATTTTTTAATAATTCGCTTTTAATTACACACAATTTAATATATACGAACAAGGAGTTTTTAAAAAAATTATTAATGTATAGCAAATATATCGGATATGATTTAATATTTCACGGGTAATTTGATTCTAATATCAAGTAAAGGGTTGAGTGTATCTGAAACATTTGTAACCAATGTCGATAAAGAGGATTAAGTCGGTCGAAGCGAGTTAAGGTGGCGTTGGCACCTACCCACCCTCCCACCCGCCCGCCCATACAAATGTTCAGGATCACTTATGATAATGAACCGAAGAGGAAGAAGCTCGATAGGGTGGTGGAACAACCCTCTTTCGGGTCTCTCCAACCACCTGCTGTCTACAATATCCTCCAGAGTGTCTGTTCCAACCCACCGACACTATTCGCCACCCCCTAAAAAACTTGACTTATTATCACTGCAACGCAACCAACGTTCGTATTAAAATTTCATATTGCGCTCTAGAAAAATTCGCACGCAGAAAAAAAATAAAACACGTCGACAACTCGCGAAAAATATGGCCGCGTAACCAATTTTTCAAAAGTGCTCCAACTATATTAATAAATAAATAAATATATTAATAAATATTCTTTACAAAAAATATAATAAATTAAATCACCGTTTCATCTTGTAATATTTTTAATTTTCAAAACGAAATTTAGCTAGATATGTGCAATGCAAATTCAAAACCACCAAATCTGATATATTATTGTACCTACATATATAATAATAATTTAGCTCAACTATTTTTAGGAGTCCAAAGCTCCAAGTTAATTTTTTCTGAAAAATCTTTTTTTTTTCAACTTCTACCCACTGAAGCAACCCCGAGCAAATCAACATACAATTTATATAAACATTTCCTAAGAAAAAAACTTTAGCATTAAAATAGTCCCCCATACATTCGAGTATGATTCTACTGAAAAGGCTACACTGTTCTCTCATTTCTTACGCATTTACGTAGCATATGAGATTTTAACGAAATTTCGATAATTGTACCCGAAAAATGAGCGAGCTTTTCCTCCCCCGCGTAACGAGATTTTGCGCGAGGGCAGCTGCGCGCCAACCCTCGCGGGGGAAGGAAGCTCGATAATGACTTAAGCATGAAACTATTATGAGAGAGCGGCTGCCGGTGAAAGCTCCGAACAACTAATCCGATTGCCTCCGCTACCCAATTAAGTGCTTTCCCTATAATACACTATTAATTACCGCGAACGGAGCGGCTGGAATCTCGCCACTCTCCTGCCATACTAACAAGACGAGAAGACTTGAGGTTCACCTCGCTTCCTTTTTTGATTAAATGCTTTCCCTTGCTAAATACTAAATAGTATCATTGACCTTCGAATATTCAATATTTTCATACTTGTGTGAACGAAATGCAAGAGGATACAGTTGTTCAGTCACGCTTCTATGTAGTACACAACAAGAAATCAAGTGAGCAGGAGAGGGATTGATTTAGTAAACATACATATTATAAATAAGAATTTTTATAAAATTATCACCATTTAAAAAATTATCAAATATTTAAAAAATATGAAAATATTTCTAAAAATACTTTTGATATGGAAAATTTTTCATGTTCCTTTGATCATTACTTTGTATGCATTCCTTGAAAGGTAATTTAGGTACGTCAATCTTGATTAAAAATTCTGAATTCATATTAAAACATGATTTAATTCTCTTCAGCACGCGGAAACGAACGACCAAGACGCATCTAAATTAAATTCCGACGTCGTTGAGAGTTTTTTACAGTCGATATTTTTCACGTGACAAATGCACTTTAATGCATCTTTTTGTCAAACGATAGCTCACGCAGTAGCGTGACGACAGATATGTATGCGGTCGAGTGGCGCTTGGTTAAAATTTCTTTCAGATGTAAAAAGAATAAACAAAATCCAAATCACCTCGAACAAGTCACAAACATGTCCTGAAACGAGATGTCCTCGACCGGCTCAAAATTATGACGTGCAACGATCAGACGCGACATCGCAATATATTTTCGAAACGAGCTGCATTTATTAGACGTACACTTAATCAAAAGCCGAGAAAGTTATTTCAAAATATGCTTTAAAAATATTGAGTACGACTATCGTATATTTCAAAACAATTAACATTAAGTTATAAATTGGACCCATTTATAACTTAATGTTAATTATTTTGAAATATACGATATTTCAAAATAATTAACATTAAGTTATACATAGGTACAATTTAACGATGCGTTTAGAAATATAACTTTACTCCTTAGAACAAATCATTTGTGCATTAGAATAAAAAAAATTTCGCATTAAATAAATATATTTCTTTTAAATGAAGCAATATTTTATCTGCAGTTTGAAATAAAAAAAAATTAAAATCATCATTTAAATCATTTAAAAACTACGCCCCCTTCGGGGCCCCGAAGGGGGCGTAGCCCCATGGGGCCCCGAAGGGGGCGCAGGGGGGCGGAGCCTCATGGGGCACCGAAGGGGGCGCAGGGGGGCGCAGCCTCATGGGGCGTAGCCTTATGGGGCGCTGTCTTATGGGGCGCAGTCTTATGGGGCGCCGCCTTATGGAGCTTAGCCGCATGCGGCCCCGAAGGGGGCGCAGCCTCATGGGGCGCAGCCCCATGGGGCCTCAAAGGGGGCGCAGCCTCATGGGGCCCCGAAGGGGGTGCAGCCTCATTGGGCCCCAAAGGGGGCGCAGCCTCATGGGGCGCCGCCTTATGGGGCGCTGCCTTATGGGGCGCTGCCTTATGGGGCGCCGCCTTATGGGGCGCAGCCTTATGGGGCGCTGTCTTATGGGGCGCAGCCTTATGGGGCGCCGCCATATGGGGCGCCGCCTTATGGGGCGCTGCCTTATGGAGCTTAGCCGCATGGGGCCCCGAAGGGGTGCAAGGGGGCGCAGCCCCATGGGGCCCCGAAGGGGGCGCAGCCTCATGGGGCGAAGCCCCATGGGGCGCAGCCTTATGAGGCGAAGCCCTAAACGGCAACTGATCATGGGGGCGAAGCCCTTGACGGCATTTAATCATGGGGGCGCGGAGGGGCGAAGCCCTAATAGGCATTAACTAAGGGGGGCGAAGCCCTAGGCGGCATTTAATCATGAGGGTGCGGAGGGGCGAAGCCCCAAAAGGCATTAATTATGGGGGGCGAAGCCCTAAACGGCATTTAATAATGGGGGCGCGGAGGGGCGAAGCCCTAAAAGGCAACTGATAATGGGGGCGAAGCCCTAGACGGCAATTAACCATGGGGACGTGGAGGGGCGAAGCCCTTATCGGCAACTGATCATGGGGGCGAAGCCCTAGACGGCATTTAATCATGAGGGTGCGGAGGGGCGAAGCCCCAAAAGGCATTAGTTAAGGGCGGCGAAGCCCTAAACGGCAGTTAATCATGGGGGCGCGGAGGGGCGAAGCCCTAAAAGGCAACTGATCATGGGGGCGAAGCCCTAGACGGCATTTAACCATGGGGACGTGGAGGGGCGAAGCCCTTATCGGCAATTGATCATGGGGGCGAAGCCCTAGACGGCAATTAACCATGGGGACGTGGAGGGGCGAAGCCCTAAAAGGCATTAGTTAAGGGGGGCGAAGCCCTAAACGGCAATTAATCTTGGGGGCGCGGGGGGCGAAGCCCTAAAAGGCATTTACTAGGGGTTGAAGCCCTAGACGGCATTTAATCATGGGGGTGCGGAGGGGCGAAGCCCTAAAAGGCAACTGATCATGGGGGCGAAGCCCTAAACGGCAATTAATCTTAGGGGCGCGGGGGGTGAAGCCCTAAAAGGCATTAACTAAGGGGGGCGAAGCCCTAGACGGCTTTGAATCATGGGGGCGCGGAGGGGCGAAGCCCTAAAAGGCAACTGATCATGGGGGCGAAGCCCTAAACGGCAATTGCTCATGGGGCGTGGAGGGGCGAAGCCCTAGAAGGCAAAGGCTCAGGGGGGTGCCGAGGGCGAAGCCCTAGAAGGCAAAAAAAAAATTTGATTTTTTTTTTTTGATTTTTTAAAAATTTTTTTTTTTTATTTTTTTTTGATTTTTTTTTTTATTTTTTTTTTAATTTTTTTTTAATTTTTTTTTTTAATTTTTTTTTAAAATTAAAATTTTTTTTTTTTTTTAAATTAAATTAGCTTAGTCATGTTTAAGCGGTTTATATTATAAACACTGAGCGAAGCCGGGTAATACAGCTAGTATATTATAAATAATGAATTTTCATTGTTAGATGTTTTTTTGACTCCATCGAAATTTAAATCGTTACATTTATGTAACGATTTAAATAACAATAGATTTTAATCTATAGGTTTATATGGCAAACTTTTCAATGAAAGATTATTCAATTATGGTTAGATTCAATTTTAATACTGTCTTAAAATCTTGTATTTAATGCATTCTGCAATACGTTTCTGTAATAACGCACTGAAAAATATCTCATTGCCAAGCAATAAATCTGTGGGGCGCGCACCCTCACATAAATAACCAATTACGGGACAAACTCGTAACTACTAGGGATGTCGACCCCCTAAAAGTGAGACAAAATTTCAATTACATTTCTCATAAACACAACTGTTCATTTTTGTAGACAAATTGCACAACCTTTAACCCTTGACCTGCGATAACTCGCTGATCTTACAAATTTCATTTGCAATCCTTGCAATTTAGTATAATACGAAGCGCAAAATGAATACATCGATTTTAGCGTGGACTAAATTTAAACGGAGATATTTTAGCACAACTAGTCATTGAACTTGGAGTCAAAACAACTTGAGTTTGTTTTGTCGAATTCGAATAAACGCCGAAATAAGTACGACTTGCATGACATGCATGTCTACCGAGAAGTCTCATATTCTCGTTTTGGACGAAGAGAACACTTAATTTTGGGTCCTTTAGATGTGTACCGGGCTTCGGCGACATTCGCCGAGAGAGATATATGATTACGCTTCCAAATAAATTCGACTTTTATTTATTATTTTATACGTGTATGAAAAGTTGTGAAACTCCTCTCCATCCTTGGTGGACCGCGTTGCACTTGTTATTTTGAATTTTAGTGTCACCTTAGGCGCCGTTAATCATTTCGACGATATTAAATCATGCACTGCTCTCGGGCTTATTCATATAAATTATTCGGCAACGTTCCCTGGTGCGTGTCTTTATTCAAATATGATGAAATATATATTAGTTTTCGCAAACGCGCACATATAAAATAATTCTTCGGTGTAAATGTTTCACGGCCAAAATTTTCGCTCGAAAATAAAATCCACTTAAAGAGAGAAATTCACTCGCCTTAATAACATGAAACTGATATACATACATATGTATATTTAGATGAAAATATCTTTTGACATCTTAAATTTTCATTATAATGATTGAAATATAATACATATACATACAATTAATTTCAAACATATATTTATTTATTTATTAAAAAAAATAAATACATACGGTATTTCAATATTTTTACAAAAATTCATACCAAAAAAGCTACTACATGCTTATTTCAATATTTATTTATCCATTATATACTAACCCCGACCATAGATGCCACTACATGTTGCCCAAGGTGACACCTATGATCGAACTTTTGCACATAAGTATCAAATACCATCATTACACATAATATATGAGTTGAAAACCCTTACCACTCAACTCTTCCACTGCAAAAGCCGCTTTAGCAGCTCCGTCATATGTTCCTCTTCCCAATTCATCAAGAAAAACTAAAGAGTTAAGTACAGAACGTCTCAATATTGCTGCTGCTTCACTTAATTCAACAAAGAAGGTCGAATGTCCCTACAATACATCATCATCGGCATATTCAACGCAATCTGTTGAATCTACCAGTTCATCCATAGATGTTGCTGTTGTCGCTGTTGTAATGTATAATAACTGTAATGTAATGCTTAGTACGAATGTACAAAAGTTGGATCATAGGTGTCGCCTTAGGGTAACCTGTCATGTCACTTTTAATATAAAAGTACGTATAATAAATAAATGTGTGTAAAATTATTTTCCGGGTAGGAAAAAGAGGAAGAAGCAGACCTAGAAACTTCTGTATCCATTTATATTGCACAAAAAAGTTTCATAAAAATATACATTTAGCTAGCAGTATAGCTCGGTAGTTGCGTTCATGCTAGCCACCGAGAGGGTCCCGAGTTCAAACCCTGAGTTGACCTCGATTGAAAATAATTTATTTGAATAATGAAACGAATTGGATATTTGTAACTGCAAGTCGGAGTTTGTCGGAGTCAGAGTTTGCCAATTTATCTGATTCATTATTGAAACGGTTCCTCCTCAAAATTTTGCATAACCATTCTACCTACATTTGTCACCACTATTTTTTCATATGATTTCAAATTTATAATCTATAAATTTATATATGTACAAATTTGATTCCATATGTGTCGCTCAGGGACAACCAGTAATGACATCATGGAAAAATACAAATTTTAATTAAATAAATAAAATTAAAAATTCAATGAATTCATTGATAAAATTTTAAATTTTTTTAATACGAAGTTCGGTTAATTAATATTAGAAGATCAACGCATAAAATAGATGAGTTGATTTTTACAAACTAATTATCACCTAATTAAATATCAACAATGAAACAATCGAATATTTTTAGAAAATATTGTATGAGTGCCCGTTGGCCCGTTCCGAAAATTTTCTTTAATCTGAGTTATGAGAGAGTACAAAAATTTGAATGATTTAAATTACATCCGATTATTTGTATAATACTCTTGTAGCGAGCAAAATTCTGTCTTCCAGATATTTATATTTTATATATGTTGATCGTCATCGGGCAGTACACTAGTATCAGATATTTATTTACTCCTGTTTCGTACGGGCCGTTTATTACTGTCAAAGTGAACGGCACGTGATGCCAACAAATGCATTTATTTGTTCTTGATACAACTTGGCCGCCCTAGCACATCTCACAGCAACAATAAAATATCAAAACGCATTCATCTTTTCTCACGCCTTACTTCCAAATCTGAAAATAATCGCATTCCGCACTTCGCACACGGCTCTGTGAGTAATCGACCTACATACATACATAGAAGCGCATACATTTAAATGAACATATTTTTAATACATTAAAGTTCGTATCTAATTAAAAGGTGACACATCATCGCGGCTGCATATGACACCTCTCACACGATTACTCATCGCCGTTTTCTTTTCCTTTTGTAATTTCAACCTCACCACGCTCCATCATCAGAAATTACAAGTTGTCAACGTCGAAAACGGTTATTTCAGTGGAAATGGACTTCTTTTGATGGTGTCCATCAGCGTGGCTTTCGGCCACGACCGTAAGTGTAGTACCAGATGACACGCACGCGCAAGTAAGTCTAAATTAGACCATAACACAGAAACCGCTTTAGTTTGTGGCATCTAATTCTTATTGGTCGTATAACGTGTCTCCTCGGGACTTCTTGCTCACTGTCCTCGAACACACAATAAATTGACAGTAACTAACTGCTGCGCAATTTCAGTCCCTAAAGTTCCCCTTTATTTTTTTCATTTGGTTTTATTTCGTTTTTTAAACGCGTGTAAGTATGCGTATTTTTGCTCTATTTTAGAAGATGAACATACGCAATTACAACGTTCAATTTAGAAGATCTGTGCCGTACGAAGCTGTCTTTTTGTCAGTAGTATCATATTTTACTTGTCGACGCAAATGTATTTAAAATCTCTTGTAAGCTTAATATTTTATTAAATGTATTTGCAAACTACGCACGTCACAATAATTGCAGCAAAATAGTTCCTATTGATTTTAATGCTAAAACTTATGTATGTACATATGTATACCTACTAGAACCATACAAAGCAAAATAAAATCGGAAAATTTTGACAATTCATTTTTGGAAGTCCTAATCTCATAGAAACTATCAAGAAAATTCTATATTAAATCTTGCTTCAATTAATTATCAATGAATTTTATTTATTTAACATACTTGGGGGTAGGTAGCAAAGCCGACAGACTCAAGGGGTTTGACTTATACAAATTTTGGAATAGTCTTCCCAACACTGTAGTAATTTCTGAAATCCTCAATATTTTTAAAAACTAAGGTTTTCAGAAATTACTTAATTTTTGGGTAGACTATTCCAAACTTTAGCCACTCTTTTTGAGTCTTAATTAATTTCAAACTTCCTACATATTGTATATTATAGTTCTATGATTATTCCTCACAAGAAGCGTGTATTGAGGTTCGTTTATACCATTACAGCTCAAGCCGACAACTGCGTGTAAACAGTAGTACAAAAAACACTCTACATACATATATGGACACATTCATATGATCCGTCATGTGTATGTGACGTATCGTAACAGTAGTAACTGACACGATCTATTAATATTATACAGCAGTGCGTTTCACCGAAACGCGTCAAACAGAACCTATTTTCTTTAGCTACTGAAGAAATATACACCCATGGCGTGACGTCATAGCGGCGAGTGCACCCGTACTAATGAAAGTGCTGTCATGCGTTGAATTCAGAAACTTCACATTGGGACAATATTTACTCGACAATACGACGCAAGCAACATTTTATCGTATAATATTGTTTTGTATCGCCGTATCGTCACGTTTCGATTTTGCCTTGCACTCGTCAAAAACAAGTATGAACGTACTGAAAACGTGTGGTACTGTATCGTATGAATTGAAGTAGTCTTTTACGTGCAATGTTGCGCCGAGCTGTTGACGTGCAGTGCTAGATAATGTAAACGGACCTTTATTAGTATTTCTCACACGAAGATCCCGCCTACAGAAAATCAAATGTAAATAAAAACAAAACCAAGAATATAAAAATATTAAATTTAATCAATAAAAAATCACAAACAACATTCCACTTATGGGAAATAATACGTTCAACAGATTCTATGTATAAATAACATTAGTTTTTGGATTTTTTTACGAAATACATAAATCTTAAGCTACATATGCTATACGTTTTAAAAACAATATCAATGAATTGCAGACTATATACCATATTACCTCATCAAAGTTGTGTATTTACATATTACATAGGATAAGTGTGTATTCAATTATAGAAGCTAGCTTGCAATCTACCAGTTTACATAAAATTAAAAAGTGGGTACATCTGAAACATGCCTGTGCAATAAAAATAAATGAAAATTAAATTAAATTTCATACTAAAAATATTTTAGTTAACGCAAAAGTAAAGTTTGCATTGAAACTTGCGCTTCCAAATGTAAACATTTCGGTTTTACAGATGCCAGTACGGTAGCGCGAGCGGGAAAAATTCCATATAGCCCATCCTTGTCTCATCCCAATCTCATTCTCATAAAACTCACCGGTGATTCTGAACATTTCAAATCAATACTTTACAACTTTACAACATACATAGCTAACATTCAATTTTGAGCTAATAATATTTCATTTTCTAAATAAAATCAGCTGAAACGCTTCTTTGATAGAGAAAATTCGCACGCACACCAAAAATATCTACCCCTGCTTCAGACCACCATAGCACGGGTGTATAATACCCTGAACTCGCACAATATTGACTTTGCAATATTAATTTCCTGCCATCACGGTATATTCGGACCGGTCGTAAGCGAATATCTATCTATCCATCTATTCACCGATACAGAAATTTCCAATCACCGACGAAATTATTTATTTATTCAGTACGTATGTGTTAGTGAATATTATTTTTTTATTATTGTTTGTTTTTCAAAAAATCATAAAAAAAAACTCGGCGAATATAACGGAAATTTGATGAAAAACAATGAAATCATACATTCATATTTGACGCCTGATCGATTATAATTTTCAAATATCTTTCTTTCAAATATGACAGCTAATACAATGGAATGTATTTTTACACTTATATCATAATCGATCTCCATCTCTACATATCAGCAATTTCTTAAAGACCTTTCGAACCTCGAATAGTTAAAAAAAATCGGTCTTCATCATATATCAAGACTAATACATATATGTATAACTGATTATTTTGATTATTATATGTCAAATTGATTATTTTGGTATCCGACTGAGCAATTACATTTATCGTTGCATAAAATCTAAGATACATTACACGTCCTTAATTTTCTAGTTGTAACCATTTCTAACCGGAGCATTCTATTTACTACTTCTGTTATATAAATTCAACACTATGCAAGTCAACACCCCGAATGAATACAAAAGTAAATCCAACGAGTAACATATTGCGGGTGGGAGCTAATTCTTATTGTTCTGCCGATGCATGTAAGGAAATTTATAACCGAGGGTCTTAAAAACTTGGAAGCAAATGCAACCGGAGTGGCCAATATTGTTCAGTCCCTGAGCGCATTAAATCAAAGCAGAATTGAAACTGGCGAGCCACGTGAAGGCAACCTCTGCACCATCTGCGCCACGCTTAATTGAAATTGTGGCCCTTGACCAACACGGCAGTAGGAGTGTTGCTGTGCCAATTCCGGTCGGTCAAACATCCGGATGAATGTACATAATACCATGGACAAACAATAAATCTGACCGCCAGAACAAGCAATATGTCCCAAAACACGAGAGAGATTCGGTGTGTTCTAAACACATAGCACACTTGCACCATTCACATATCCAGACTTTGGTTCAATTCTTCTTCTTCTATATGTACATATGTAGATTACCCACTACAAGACAAAGCCAGCAGTTCATATATAAAAATACTCTTCATACTATTCAATATGCCATGATGTTCTCAGAAATCTGGAAATCATCTATCTTCCAGCCAGAAAATGCATTTGCTCTCATCATCAGCAAATATTTCGCAGTTTGAATTTTTACTTTTTTTTTCTTTCCTAAACAGTTCTAATTATAATCAATTTTAGATCTTTCAAACCTTCACCTAACTTCACCCCAATCTAAGTATCATCTCCGTACTATAATGTTCATAAATAAAGATCGTCAATGATCTCAATGGAATTTTAATTTTTAAGCTAAGCAATATTTTTTCTTGCAATTCTTAAAATATTGTATAGTATTTTTTTGAATATTGGTAATTTGTAAAGTCATTATGTTTTTCATATAAATTATAATTGATTTTATATGCAATTTAGAATTACAAGTGATGCTATTTTCTACTAGATTCCCTAATACAAAATAGCATAAAATGACTCATTATGGACCACCAAAATTTTCCGAAAACTCTCTATGAAAGTCCACGAAAGTAGCGGTAAAAATAATAGGTTTTGTAAATTAATCTGGTATAATAATTATGAATGGAAGTTTGAAAACAAATCGGTTAAATAATATTACTTTTTATCTGACGTTTTGAGGATTTAAAAACACACTGTGTTGACGGTCTTTAAGTGAAATTTGATTAAAATAGCAAGTATATATGTACATATAATGTGTTTTGCATATACATATGTTACAGTGAAAGCATATTTCAAGTGAAAATATAATTTCACTAGTGAAAATATATTTTCACCAATTCAAGCAGTGAAAATGTATCAAACAATGAACTTACAACGAATGAACTATATTTAAATTAACCCTAACAACCCAATCTTAAATGATTAGGGCCAACCCTTTCTTAACCTAACTTATCCTAACCCATAAATAATACCAACCCTAACAATATAATATTAAATGAATAATAAAACCAACCCTGAAAATGTAACTGAAACGTCAGTTATAATATATTTTCACTTGAAATATAATTTCACTGTGACCTACATAAATGCAAACTCGACGACAAAATATACCCAAACAGTTGGGAAAATGAGTCGTGAGATATTGCTAGTTGGTGGTACGAGGTAGACCCATGTTTGTGTGTATATACATGTGTTTTTTTTTTCTCATTTATTTAATGATCATCACTTTTTTATAATTGGCCAGGAAGGCGCATAGGGTTTACTTGTTAGGCCTTCCTAGTATACATATATAAATAAATAAAATAAATATGTATGCACTATGGCGAACATTAATGAGAACGCTAATTCTAAAACACTTATACGTATGCATATGTCAAAATTATTTCTAAATCTGTAAAGTTTTTAATTGTATAGTCGGGAAAAATCCTTATTATAGATAAAACAATACCTTCGTGTACGTTTAGTGGCTGCCAGAATATTGGATTATATTCAAAATTTATCTCGCACCAGTAGGGGTGGGTATTCTAGGGGTGCCGTTCTGCTCCGGTGGCCCTCAAATAAAGGCTCAAAGTTCATTAGGAAGTTTGGTGATGGGAGCGGCTTTAATACCTGGTGTTCTGTACTCCACACACGCGAACCATCATCATTCCAGTTCAGGACTCGCTCTCAATGGGCCCCGTCGCTCTATTACCTCACTCCTGCTACTACAATTAACCGCACACCTCTGAATATATTTTCGGAGATTTTCAAAAATACAAATTATCTTACAGTACTTCCTTATGTAATGTTTTTGTATTATTAATTCAATATTTCTACATTTAATTAAACAAAATTATTTACTCCTATATATTACAACTTATTCTATATATGTATGTATGTACATATATAAAAATTACATAACACTTCAGTATTACATTAAAATACCGAATTTCAATATATTTACATACATATAGTTTAACCACGCTGACCATACGTTCTATAGATTTATTTATTTTATGAAATTGTTCCTTTGTCCTTTTTTTGTATAGATTTATTTATATAGACTATCTATTATATTAACTATTATAGATATAGACTATCGCTAAAAATATTAACGCTGAAATATTTAAAGATACAATTTATATTTTTTTCCAAACCTGTATTGATTATTTAAATAGCTCTAACAAATGTTTCGTGGAAATTAAATTATTTTAATGGGTCCTATTACGAGAAATTCTTCTGTGGACGAAGATCGAGGAAAGCAATTTGTTTATTTCTAGTCACTGGAGATTAAATATACTTGACGGCAAATGATTCAATAAAGTTTCTTGTATTTATATTTATGTCACCAATGAAAAGATCGAAGAATGGCGACAAATTAACAAGCCCTGCCAATATATGTAGATGGGTTAAAAATTTTAAATATTTCAGTAAAAAAGTTCCCTGGATCTAATGCCCCTCCATTTAACAATTATTTTTATATGTGAACAATATGTGGACCAATGAAAAAACCCAATTAAAAATAGACACATTAAAAGCATGCCTTTATAACAAATGCAACTTCGAAATGAGCCCTCCCTTTTTTTAAAAGCACAATATTAACAATCCGAATATTATGAAAAATAATAAACAATTACATACATTTACCCATTATAAAAAAATATCATAATAATTCATTCTAAAAAAAATTGGAATCGTGACGAATTAATTGATTAAATACATACATGTTTACATATATGTGATATGTTGTGCTTGAAGTGAAGTATGTGGAGTGAAGTATAATAATTATGTATGGTATATCCAGATGAATTGACCGTAATAAAAAATTTTCGATATTTTAATAAAAAGACGAGGAATATTACATAGCTTTGACTCGCGTCTACTTTTAATGGCATTTCCGCTTCGGAGAAATAAATTTTAATAAAATATAAACATGCGCACACTGCACGGCCTTCTAAAGCCGTTGCACTTTTCAACTGAAAGAGATTACAAAATTCGTTCTATTAAGAACGAGCCGATGTCGCAAAATGGTGCATTTTACGTACTACACGAGTCGCTTCGTCATGATTAAATGAGAGGACTCTCGTTCGTGTGTCCCCGGGCGATGCACGTGGACGTCGTCAGTGAAATTGAATAGCTTTATGAATTTTAAATGCGATGCACACAAGGCTAAAGAGGAAGAGGGAGTCCTCTCAAAACCACCCCAACTTACATCCCCACACGCAGATAGTTTCCGTGGATCCCCTCGTTAGGACGCATAATCACTTTGGGATAAAGCCGTCGAGCTTATGGCTAAGTGATAAGCTCGAGCCTTCAAATTGCGATTAATTAATTCTTATCGCGAAACACGATCGCTCCAAGTTTATCAATATGCTTTGCGGAAAAAGTGTTCAGCCATTCAATGGTGTTACTCACTTACACCATTGTGATAGTGTGTATAATTTAATCGTGTTCGGCGAGTGAATGGCGGGGGTGTTTTGGTTATTCGAGCCCCCGTGCAAATAGGAAGACCCATCAAGTTGTAAGCGGCGACATGTTTATTTAGGACCGGCATCTGTTGACGAAGGAAAACTCATCGCGTGTTATACTTACTCGCCACCCCATCCCACCCACTCCGCCCATCCACTCACCTTTGTATCCACCCCCGTTCGTTGTATCGCCTGTTTTCAACTACACACTATTCCCTCTTTTTCCCTGTCAAATATCTCAACGCTAAAGACGATGCGTCTACAGCACAATGTATGTATACATATACATATAGTAAATACATACATACATCCATACTTCTTTTTAAAACGATCTTTTCACCATCAAATGGTTCATCCTCTTGAGGAAAACCAGAAGGTTGTGTGTTTTTCTATTCCGTATATGTTAAGATAAAATACCTCAGTAATACTTACTACATATATATTTCAGGCTTATGCAGAAAATTGAAGTGTTATCAAAATAATACTACATAATTTTCACTACGTTTTCTACGTATTTCCTTTAACATGTGCATCCGATCCACTTTCACGCAGCCCTCCTCACTTTATTTTTTATCCTCTTAAATACCATTTGAACCCTTACATATTTTATCCCCCTACCCTTCATTTTTATCAACACTGGCCATTGCCACTTTTAAATTTTTCGTTACTATAACAACCAAGCAACCTTATTATTATAATATATTTCTCTTCTTATCTTTTATTATCATTACAATCAATCATCTCAGCTTCACATGCTTAACACGAAACTATGAAAAATAACAATTAATTGACTTCATTTCGGACGGATATATCTCGTTTTTAAAAAAAATTACCAAATATTAAGTTAGACTATCACCAAAATGTGTAGTTGTTGATTATAGTGTACATACACGTAGATAAAACAATTCGAAATATAATCGAATAATAAATTAAATTAAGATTTGCTTTGCTTTTGCATATAATATTTCACATGTTTCAAGCGGGGAAAAAAATGTGCTGATACCGAGAAAATTTATGTGTTCAGAATGGAAAACTGACACGATGACAGCGGTCATCTGATAAAATATATTATCCTAAAAAGGATTATCTTTAACCGTGTCCGAATTCGATAAATCATATCTCACGTCCGAATATGTTCATACACCCGATAGTTTTACGCATAAAGTCGATATGAAAAAAATCACATACAAAATTTGCTACGATATTTTAAACACCGAGCAATTAATTCAACAGAGTGCAATCCGTCTCGCGTACATATACATATATTTTTTACTTTGTCATCGCTTATCAAGTTGCTAAAAT